>NC_133774.1:127112939-127137636 GCF_003597395.2 Chelonoidis abingdonii
TCTGGGTCTTGGAGGTCCCCGGGCAAGGTTTTGGGGGGACCAGAGTGTACCAGGCACTGGAATTCCTGGTTGGTGGCAGCGCTACAGGTTCTAAGCTGGTAATTAAGCTTAGAGGAATTCATGCTGGTACCTGATCTTTTGGACGCTAAGGTTCAGGGTGGGGAATTATACCATGACAAGGCCCCAGCGGCTGTGAGGGGAAGAAATTCTGTAATTACCTAGACACCCAAGCTAGTAGTAGTAGCCTAGGTAACAAACAAGAGGAGCTGGAATTGCTCATTTATGAGTATAAGTTCACCCAGACCTAGCTGGTGTTACTGAGCGATGGTGGGCTGATTCGTGTGATTCGAATGTTCAAGTCACTGGGTATAAGCTAGTCAGAAGGAATGAATGGGCAAAAGGGGAGAGGGGGTGGCCCTCTACATCAGAAATGGCATGGCCCATTTCCAAGTCACTGACAACCCAGAGGGAAACGATCATGAATGCGTGTGGAGAAACGTCTGAACAGATGAACCACAGGATGTGGTTCTCATCAGTGTCCGCCACAGACCAACAAATCACATTAGGTAACAGGATGGTCGGCCCCTTAAGCACCTATCTGTAATGTGTAGGAAAACTGCTGTGTGATCTATGGAGGATTTCAGTCCGAGCGACGTGCTGACTGAGGTTGACCATCAGTGAAGGCAGCGTGAATGAGTAATCGCCACTATTGTTGTTTGAGAAAGTGCTTGCAAGGGAAGGAGGACAGTGAAGAGTCTGGGAAGAGATGCAGTGGTCTTATTGGAAGGGCCCTACTGTATTCACAGCTGTGAAAAACACGCCACGGACTGTGAAGTCTGATCTTCCCCCTGAAATCTAGTCTCACCCATGAAAGCTGGCTAATGTAGGGGAGGGGCAGGGCTGGGGGCAGGGCCGGCTTTAAGGCACTGCGGGGCCCGATTCGAAGGAGCTGCTGCCGAAGTCCCGCTGCTGTCTTCGGTGGCAGCTCAATCGCTGCCGCGGAGGAAGGACCTGCCACTGAAATGCTGTCAAAGACAGCGGCAACGATTGAGCTACCGCCGCTGACAGTGCCAGGACTTCAGCGGCAGCTCCTTTGGGACGTTACGGGGCTCTCTTAGGGGCATGGGTCCTGATTCCGGGGAATTGGCTGAATCGTCCTAAAACTGGCCCTGGCTGGGGGCTCTTACTGTGTGCTGGGCCCCAGATGCTAGTCCCGGACGAGCTGGGCAGGGACAGAACTTGCTCTTCCCCTGCAGGGGCTGGGTCAGACCCACCTCTAGGAGCCTTCCCTGTCTGCAGGAAACTCTGTGGCTGCTGACTGGCAGCCCAGCTCTGAAGACAGCGCTGCCTCCAGCAGCAGCACAGAAGTGGGGGTGGTAATAGTGTGACCTTCCTAGAATAGCCTTGCACCCCCTCCGCCCCATTTTGGGCTGGGACCCCCATGATTACAACACTGTGACATTTCAGATTTAAATATCTGAAACTGTGAAATTTATAATTTTTAAAATTCTCTGACTCTGAAATTGACCA
Organism: Chelonoidis abingdonii; assembly: GCF_003597395.2. NCBI lineage: Eukaryota > Metazoa > Chordata > Testudines > Testudinidae > Chelonoidis > Chelonoidis abingdonii. The sequence continues at coordinate 127,114,470 of NC_133774.1, forward strand.
AAATGGACTGTGATTTGGTAGGGTCCTAGTTATTGGCTAACCAGGATCCAGGCTTACTGACCTCTGGTTATAACAACTCCTATCTCCAGAGGGGTTGTGCAGCTTGGAATGATCCCAACTTAGAATTACTCTGTCCCTTGTTGCCTGGGCTGGACTGCTTTGCTGGACTAACAGAGTGCTATCCCCGGCTTCAAGATCTTCACGGGCCACTGTGCAAGCCAGTGTCTGTAACTCTGATGTCCAGGGCTGGGGTAACTGGTGCCAGTGTAAATGCAAGTTGGTTATGTTTCTTTTACTGCCGAGAATGGCATTTGCCAATTGATTTAGTGAAGTGCCCCTTGCAGATTTAAATTGGTTGTGACATTTTTAATTATTCTCAGCCCATTATATTACATTTTCTTAAATTGTTAAATAAAGATGTGTTAGCTCTAATCAAGGGTATATTGGGTGCATGCTGTTTATAATTGGTCCTTTTGCGTTAGACCCATTGTCCAGATTAGCTCAGGGAGGCGTTCTTGGCTCGCCCGTGAATGTGTACAGCACCCAGCCAGATGGAGGTGCCACCAAGATGAATTTCCTTGACAAGCAAAAGGACTGTAGCAAAGGGGTGGAAAGAGGACCCCACCTATCTAACATCACCACAGGGAGACTCGGGATCTCCTTTCCTGTCAACAGCACCAGGCACACAGGAAAATGTTGCCTGCTCCCAGGTAACGCAGGGAGGAAAGGGGGGGTTACATTTATACACATACTCTCCACTCCATTATCCCAGTCATTCATATTAGATAATAACTCTGCAGGAGCCCACTAGCGATGTCTTCCTCTCAGCATGACGGCGAACCACTATGCTTTGAGTGTGGTCTTCCAACCAGTCACGCAGCCACCTTCATAGTCATTTCCTCTAGACCACTCTTCCCTAGTTTGCTAGGTTGTAGGACTCTGACAGACCTCAAAGCCCTTTGGGACTATATACCCTTTCAAATCTTTAGTCCAGATTAAGCAATCGGCATGTGAAATCAAGCATGTGTTTCCATTACAGAGCAAAACACGGGGATGAAATTAAGTTTGACTGCAGTCGTGGAAAACTTTAGTTATTTTGCAAGGCAACTGTAACATATTCTTGCAGTGATTCTCCTAGGTACCACTGGGAAATGCAATAATATGGTAATGATATGCAGATTAGGCTTCTTACCAAGCGATGAGTGTATTAACATGCAGCAGCATCCCACAGCATTGTACAGGAATGGCATATGGCCCAGGAAAAACGTTTAAGGGTTTGACTAGACACAGCAAATCATAATGTATTTTGTGCCTTGAGGAATGTAATTAAAAACTATAAAGTCATATTAAGCTAGAAAGTCCAACAGGTGTTAAGGGAGAGTGCATTAGTTTCCTGGTAATTTATAGCTTGATGAATAAATGTGTTAATTAAGCTTATTGGTTTGGGTCTATTAGAAGTGAAGTCTCTCACAGCTGTATATCGAGGTGTTTTTTTCTTTAGCTCTACGATTATTTATTTGCAAAGTTTCCTATTTGTATTTTCACGCAGGTTAATTTGTTAACAGCATGAGGTTCTTTAGACTGTACAGCCGTCTGTAATTGGGGATGTAAAGGTCAGCTTTATTTTTGCATTAGGGCAGATTTCCACATGTGTGGTTAGAACTACACTTTACAGCAGTGGTTTTCAAACTTTTTTTCTGGCGACACAGTTGAAGAAAATTGATGTCCGTGACCCAACGGAGCTGGGGATGAGGGGTTTGGGGTGTGGGAGGGGCTGGGGCTGGGGCAGAGGGATAAGGTGTGGGGGTGAGCACTGTGAATGGGGGCTGGGAATGAGGGTTTCAGGTATGGGAGGGGGGTCTTGGGCTGGGGCAGGGGGTTGGGGTGCGGGAGGGGGTCAGGGTCTGGGAACTGGGGTTGCAGGCTCTGGGGTGGGGCTGGGGTTGAGGGGTTGGGGTCCAGGAAGGGACTCAGCTGGGGCAGGGGATTGGGGCATGGGCTTACATACTGTGGGTCCCAGTCAGCAGTGCAGCGGGGGTGTTAAGGCAGGCTTCCCGCCTGTCCTGGGACTGCTCTGCACCCCAGAAGCAGCCAGCAGCAGGTCTGGCTCCTAGGTGCTCAGGCGGGGACAGCACGAGGAGCCCCTATGGCCCCCATGCCTAGGAGCTGGACCTGCAGCTGGCCGCTTCCAGGGCGCAGCGTGGTGTTGGAACAGGTAGGGACTAGCCTGCCTTAGCCAGGCAGCACTGCTTTAAATGGCCTGCTCAGTGGTTCCGACCAGCACCACCACGACCTGGTGCCTTACATTTCACAATGGGTCACAACCAACAGTTTGAAAACCACTGCTTTACAGTAGCGCGGGAGAACGTCAGAGTTTTGAAATTCCTTTGCTGGGGACGTATGCAAGCCTGTTGCCTTCATAGTTTGCTCTAGCTCTGTCTGAGTACAAGAAGAGACTGGGATTTGGGTGGCCAGAGTGACAAGAATCAAGGATCATTTCAGCTCCACTGATTTGCAAGGCCACCTGTCTTTCAACTCTGCACAGCTGGCGGTGAGAACGCTCTCTGTGCAGAGGAATGGGCAGTTATCTCACACACCACTGTTTTCTGTTTTGTTTTGTTTTTTTGTCTGAGAAGTCAAGCTAGCTTCTGGTTTGGGCTGACTGCATGGCGTCTCTTTTTTCAAGCAGGAGTTCAGTGGCTTATCTCTGAGAGTGCTGCAGTCACTGCAGGCTCTCTAATTTGTTAGGTTTATCAAGCCATATTTCCCTGCTATGCCTAGTTTTTGTCATACTTGCTCCTATGGATCCCATTGTGTGTATGCGTAGCCGACTCTGCCTCTGGCATAGCTTGTTACCCCATGCAGGTGTTCCTCTGGCTGAGGAGCTGCAAGGCAGCAGCACTATTTCTAGGGCTTCCTTGAACATCTTGCCTGGTTATGAAGGGCAGTGCTTTGGAAAACAGCCTGATCCTTAGTTAGCAACAGCTGCCTGCTAACCTGGGTTGTGGGAGATCAGTGAGGGATGATGAAAATCTTCTACTTGGAGCGGTTGTGCACACATGCATTCTAGTGAAAGTCTCTGGAGCTGGAGACTTTTGCTAGCAGTACATAGGTGGTGCTTGTGTAACGCCGATAGGCCCCGGTCATCGGCGGGCAGGCTCAAGCAGGGGCCTCTGGAGCTTAGTGCATGAGCCTCTACAGTATGAGCTGAAAGTCAGCTGGTTGTTAGCTAAGGCTATAGAGCAGACTCATTTACCTCTCTCTCTAAGGGAGCTCAGTGCCACTAGATGGGACAGAACCCCACACCCAGGAGGTGTGTGGGTTACACATGCACCTCTGCTCTCCTTGTGCTCTCAGGCAAGATCCTTAAAAAGCAGGTGGCCACCACCTCCACCTCTGTTCCTTCTTACCGCTGATGGCAAGAGTTGGCGGTCCTCATAGCATTTACTTTGGCTAGCTAGTTTTCAGAACATCAGTGTATGTAGTTAGTCCAGGGGTCGGCAACCTTTCAGCAGTGCTGTGCCGAGTCTTCATGTATACACTCTAATTTAAGGCTCCATGTGCGGGTAATACATTTTAACTTTTTTAGAAGATCTCTCTATAAATCTATAATATATAACAAACCTACTGCTATATGTAAAGTAAACAAGGTTTTCAAAATGTTTCAGAAGCTTTATTTAAAATTAAATTAAAATGCAGATCTTATTAGTTTAGTGTGAACCTTGCCCTTGCTGAGTTTTTTTCCAATGTCTGGTGGCATGTATTTAGATACTTTAAGCTGCACACAGGCTTCTGAGTTATAAGTTGATAACCAGCTGGCAGGAGGTCAGCGGCTGGAACCCCAGATCGACAGCTGAGGTGAGTGGAGCTGGTGACCGGTAGGGCTGAGCAGGGCCGGAAGCCTGGACCCTGTCTGGTAGGGGGCCTGCGCTGGAAGCAAGGTGAGTGGGGCTGCGGCAGGGATCCCAGCTGGTAAGGAGCCAGCAGCTGGAACCCCAGAGTGGCAGCGGGCTGAGCGGGTCAGCCTGCTCAGCTCTGGGGTTTCAGGGGTGGGCTGAGCATCTCCAGCAGCCCCCCTCTGGGGTTTCAGCTGGCGGCTCCTGCCAGCTGGGGTCTCAGCCCACTGCCAGCCTGGGGTTCCTTCCCCCAGGCCAGTAGTGGGCAGTGAGTGGGACTGGCAGCAGGATCTTGGCTGGCAAGGAGCCAGCAGCGGGAACCCCAGAGCAGCGGCGGGCTGAGCAGCTCAGCCCGCCCCGCGTGCTGTCAAAAATCGGCTCACGTGCCCCCTTTGGCACGAATGCCGTAGGTTGCTGACCCCTGAGTTAGTATATAGTTACAGTGGAGATTTAGTGATTTAGTGATCATATTGTGACATTATCCAGGGTACAATCTGAACTAATGAACAGCTGTGTCCCCTCAGTTCTCCAACCAACACTCTTAGCCGTTTCTTTGTCAAGATGGCTACTTAACCAGATGATGGTCCATTTGATTTTGTTGACATCTGGCTGCGGCGTTGGCTAGCCTATTGTCTCTGGGGAACTGGTTTGTGGCTGTTTTCCATCAGATTGAGACATGTCTTAGTAATACCATTCAGAAGAATTCTATAACTTTACATGCAATGTTGGGACACACATTTTACCAGGACAATAATGATCAGCAAATTATGAGTTTTTTCAAATGATACCTCAGAAGGCATGTCTTGTACAAAATATATCACTGTCCCATAAAACGGGTGCATATAAGGGTACAGCCTGTCCCACACATACTTATCTTAGTTTTAGCAGTTATCTGGAGGATTTATTATGAAAAATTCCACATGTTCTAAGCAGTGTGCAATATGCAGGGCTTTCCCCCTCATCACACCTACATGGAAACTGTCGTGGCTATGGAACACGAGGGTGTATCCGCAGCATCAATTGCTGTCTGAAGGGATGTGCAAGCCAGAAGATGTTCCTTGGAAACCAAAGCTAAAAAAAGTTCTTCATAGCCATTTAGCAACTTTAGCCTGCTGATGAGTCACCTGCAGTAGAATGTCTTGATGCACAATCACTCAACGGAGAAGGAACAGTAGCTGTTGCACTTCGAGATATGATGTGCACATATACATTCCATGACCTCTCACCTTCCTCGCTGCTTTGGGCATTACATCAGCTGTGTGAAGAATGGGGAGGAAGGCAGCAGCTATGGCCCTTTTATGCCCTTGTCTGAGAACACAAGGAAAGCAGAGGCACACGTGCTACCTAGCGCTGGTACAAGTCTCTGCCTCGAGTGCAGTGGGCACATGTGCACCTGCAGTACAATGCACATGTGCACAACACCTCTCAAAGAACAACCGTTATTGTAGAGGGAAGTAACCGTGTTGTCTTAATTGTCATGATACAGGCTGAGCTTTTCAAAGTGTCTTAAAGGATCTGGGTGCCCACTTCCCATTAATATTAGATCTCCCAGGCAGCACTGAAAATCGCAGCCTTAAAGGAGTACTGGCTATGCGTCTCTTGGTAGGAGGGCTGTGCTAAATGGTTTCAGTCTCCCTGCGGTGTGACTGCTCTCGATGTTCAGGTTTAGGATGGCAGGTAAGCTGTTTTTTCCTGCTCAGACAATCAGATGTACTTTGTACACACCTCTCAGCCACAGGGCTGTTGTGCATGCCCTTAGCACACTGATGGGTCTGGTATGCGTGCCTGAATCCTCAGCATCTCAGCTTTCTCATCATGGTGAGTGTTAGGCTTAATCTTGTTGGCTTTTCTTCAAGGCTGCAGAATGCTTTGGCCACTACTTGTTTTGTGTTTTCGTTCCAGATGGCTGAAGCCGAAATGCTCTCTCAAAGAGCCCTCAAACACCTCAGCTTCTCTCAGGCATGCAGGACTGACTAAGCTGAATGCAGCCATAGGCTACAGTACAAAACCCACCTAAAATAAGTTATTCAAATTTGCCAGGTAAACAAGCTGCATTAAAATCAATGAGGAATTAGAAATGACTAATTGCCGGCCACGTGCAGTGTTGTTGTAGTTGTGTTGGTCTCAGGTCTCTAGCTGCAGGCAGGGCGTTCCTTACCCATTCACTTGGGATCATTAGAACTATCACAAGCCATAATGGAGTACGATATAAAATACAGCAATAGAAACTCTCCCCCGGCTCTTGTGGGCATGCCCATTTTGTCTCAAGCTCTGTGTTCCTACTAAAAATGATTTGTTTTGAGGCCTGGCCTCAATGTACTAGGTTCTGTGAAAACATAATGGAAGGCCTACTCCCTTCCTTGCGATCTAAAAAGACAGAGCAAATGGTAGGAGAAAGAAATGCCAACCTATCTGTTGAGGAGTTGATTGGTCACATATTGATAACGGGACATTTTGGATAGAGGCAGAGAAGTCCAGGAGGATGCACGTATTCAATACTCTTGTCAGTGAAATTCAGACCTTAGTGGTATAACTCAGTGCATGTTGATAACTTAATTGGCTAATAATATTGTAAAAGCATCCTGATTGGTTAATAACTTAGCTTGGTTAATAATTAAATCACATGGTGTTTTAACATGTGCTGCAAAGTGCCACTGGAGACACATTAAAAAGCCACTTGCTGCTTCTGAGCCTCATTCTGAGTATCCCTGCTCTATGTGCAATGATGGGAAAATGGCAGTCTGGTATTACTAAGGGCAGAGTTAAGGTGCTTTGTTTAAGAAATGCAACCTTAACTCTGTTCCTTGGGTTTCTTGGATTTGGGTGTATATTTTTTTTAACTCTTAACCTTTAGGAAAGTGTAATATGCAAACAAAACCCTAGTAATACTTCTGGATCTTTAACATCACCTTAACAAAGTGGGGGATGTAAAGAGTGACTAACCCTTTACAAACCATGCTATTTATCTGCGAATAGAGAGCGAATATTAGCTCAGATTTACAGGTTGGGATGCTGAACCAAAAGCAATTAAGTGAGATGCCAAAGTCCACAAAGGAAATCGCTCTCAGATTCCAGATTAGAATCCAGGAGTTCTTGTCTCCTCTCCCTATGTTCAGACCACAATACTAAGAATGCAGGAGACACCATTCAGCAGTGCATGAGAATGAGGCTTGCACTGAAAGCAAAAGCATGTTTTCCATTTGTATCGTGTGTCATCTCTGTGCAGCCTAGGATATTCATGCCTTAGGTTTAAACCACTGCACCTCCACAACTGAATTTAGGGCCCTTATCTGAAGTCCACTAAAGTCAGCAGGCAGCGTCATTGACGTCAATGAGTTTTGGATCAGACCTGTTATATTTTTGTAGCTCTTGGCCTATCCATTTCTCTGGTCTCTAAAAGATAGCCACTGACGTAAACAAATTGCAGTGAATACTGCCCATAGTTTGTTTTTGATATTCTCTTCCCTCCTACACAGCCTGGCTGCCATCTCACTGTTTTCTGGGGGGACATGCAGGAGAAGGAGTTTGAAATTTGCATCCTTCAAACCAATGAACCTGACAAGACTTATCTTCAAATATTGGATGTTGGTTGGTGTAGGATTTCGAAGTGAGGAGAGGGTTGGAGTGCTTGTAGCGCACTGATAGATCAGCAAGGTTTTTAATCAGCATGGAGACTGGACACAGCTGGAAGGGAGGAGCAAGGGAATTCTAGGCAGAAGCAAGCACTATCCTTACAAATCTATCTTTGATCTGTGCAAATCAGCGTCACTCCCACTTCCACTAATTAATCACATCACACTAAACTCTAGGCTAGCCTCCGCGGTTGCTGGCAATGTGATGTCTCTCATCTTGTTATCACAGGTCATTGGAAATGGCTCTGGAGTCTAGGAGAAATTCATCTTTGTTAATTTGAATGGATGGCACAAATGCCCTGACCTTTGGGGATGGCTGAGTTAGTGACAAGCACCACAGATGCCCACCTTCTCTCCACGGAGAAGCAAGCTCCCTTTGGTACAAAATCATCCACACGTTTCTGAAGTGGCTTAGCCTAAATAACAATGCGTGAAATTCACCATGGTGTGGAGGACCAATATCCAGCATCTGCAGCTCTTACGTCCTTGCAGTCGGGTGTCACTAGTACAGAGAGACTAGTCTGGCAAAAGCCTCTTCTCCTTTGTCCCAGGAGTGGTGGGAGTGTCCCTAGAGCAACAGGGCAGCAGTTGAGGCCTCTGGAAAATTCCATCTGCTGCACAAGTGGCCTGGCTCTTCTTTGCTATGGTCTGGGGTCACCTGCAGCGATAACGGAAGCAGAGAGAGTCCTTCTATCGGGTCAGAGCAGAAGGGTGTGTGTGTGTGTGCGCGCGCACACGCTAATCTCCTTGGAAGGGATTTGGTTGAAATTCTGGGCAAACGTTTGGGCCAGTGCTTACTTAATTCAAACTGGGCTGCCAATCTGTAGGGTTTAGTTGAATAATGGTGTCGAGAATGAGAGATGTCTCCATCCAGAGAAAAGCTGGCCGTTTTGGGGCACGTAATTTTTCATGTCATTACTTAGCATCCCACACGTTAATGTTGCGTGGTGTATTGTCGTTGCCTCTTGAACACACTGCAGTAAGGTGAGCACCACAACTGCCTGGCTCCCTCTGCCTCCCTGATGTATTAACTATCTTCAGACCATTTGACACACCTGCATGTTTGTTGTGGTCTCTTTGCTAGCCCTAACCATTGAGGGTTTCTTTCACTTTCTCAGATGTTCTCAATCATGGGCATTGCCTGTGGCAAAGACCTGCAAGAAATGGATCAAAATATAAAAGGATGATAGAGGCTCACAGCTTCAGCTTTAGCTTGTGCTTTTAATTAAATATTGTTCCAGTTGCACACCTGCTCTGTGGCTAATACAACAAATTCTTTGATATTTGCTTAATCAGCAAAGGATTCCATGCACAAAAAGAAACCCACAACAAAAATGCAGGAGGTACTGCTGAAAAAAATGAACATCTGGGCAGAATAAGGAAGGAGTTCTATTTTCACTTTCCTGTCTGGTTGACTGGTGTTTCCAGATCTTGTAGGTATTGTTTGGGGATGTACAATTCTGCAATTGTGTAATAACAAACTTCATTAAATTGGAGAGAGAGCAGAGAAGCTCAGATCTATGGCCCCAACTTGATAGGAGAGGTGCTTGCTACTGTCGTTCTGTTGCATTCCATTTTGGTAAGGAACATAATATAAATCCTCAGGTGGCAATGCCAGATGCCGGATGAGGGGAAGTAATTGATGCACTAACTCTAGAACTGGGGTTCTCAGGTCAGCTGGTCTCATTAGGAGGGACTGAAATGTTCTGTATGTAAGGGCAGAAGTCAGTGTATAGGGAAGCGGACTCACTCCTAAGTATTACACTGGTACATGACCCAATCATGCTAAATTCCAAGTCTGCAGTGCAAACTCTCCATTACAATCTCTTCTCCAATCCAATGAAATATATTGTTCTTGGCATTTCAACAGTTCTGTCATATTCCATCACATCAGTGTAGGCCAACTGAAGCAATTATACGGTGTAATCAGGCACAGAAATGTAACACTCAGTTAATAATTTGAATGTGGGAAACCCTCTCTGCTTTCTGAGAGCTTTAGCTGAATTGAACTTCAATAATGAGTTGAGAGCGCAGGTCTCTGGGGTACGTTTCCCAGTCTGAAAAGACTGTCTGAGAAGTGGCTATTGAAATGATTTCCCAATAGTTTATTTTCAACTGTTTTATAAATAGTTCTCTGTGTTTAAAATGAATGGTGATTAGGTCCCAGTTTTTGCCTTTGAGAGGTGGAAAATTCTGCATAGTGAGACTGCATAGTCCATAGCAGCAGTTCTCAAACTTCATTGCACCATGACCCATTCTGACAACAAAAATTACAACATGACCCCAGGCAGGAGGAGGGGAAAGGAGGACCCTGACTGCCCCCACCTCCCAGGCTGCAGTCCTTGGGCTTCAGCTTCAGCCCCAAGCAGCAGGGCTTGGGCTTTGGTTTCAGCCACGGGCCCCAGCAAGTCTAACGCCAGCCCTGGTGACCCCATTAAGATGTGGTCCCAATTCCCACTTTGAGAACCGCTGGGCTATAGCATAAATGCACCTGGCAGTTGAACTGAATCCAAGGAAAGGAGAAACACATCTTTACACTCATGTATAGCAGGGACCACATTAAGAAGTGATCTCTTTTCTGTTCCTAGTCCCACCTTGATTGTCGGTGGCCACTGGGAAGCATTCATTGCATTTATTCTTTATGCTGGTCAAGGTTTCCAAAAATGGAAGCCTAAAGTTAACCTCTGTAATGGATGAATAAGCCACCACCACATGTTTCGGACTCCCAGCAGGGTCTGTTGAACTAATGGAATTGGTCGGCACTTGGCACATTTGAAGACAAGGCTTCTCATTCAGGAGCCCCAGGAAAGGTCTATGAGCCTAGTTTTAGGCACCTGATTTTGCAAATCTTGGCCGTGGTGACCATATTGCTGTACTACAAAGTGGCTGTATTGGGTTTGATCCCCGCAGTTATGTAGTTGGGCAGTACGGGTGGGGCAGATCTTGAGATGTAAGAGGCACCTGCAGTGCATTTAACCCAATGAAAGGTGTGCTCTAGATGCATTTGGCGGCTGCCGCTGCTGCTGTTGGCCCATTTCCCTTTCAAACTGGCCCTTTGCCTTCTATTTCCCCTTCCCCGCTTTCCTTCTTTCCTCTTTCCCCAGCTTCCCCCTCTTAGTTTTGTCCCCGTTTCCATCTTCCCCTTTTGTCTCCCCATGTTGTGCCCTGGCAGAGCCCCTCCTGCTTGGAGGAGTCCCAGCTCCTGGTAGGCTGGTGTTTTGCTGCTCACTCCTGTCCCTTCTGTGATCAACCACATGAAACTCAGCAAACCCAGTGAGTGTCGCTCTGAAGTCCACCTAGTGCAGGGGACTCTGGTAATGGGGCGGAGGGCGGGAGAGACTCTGGCAACGGGGCAGCAGTCAGGGGAGAGGTGATACAGGAACATATGGCATGGGGAGCAGCACCTGGTGTGAAATAGCCCCAACAGAAGGGAGCCTAAGGGCTTGTCTACCCCTTGGAACTGGGTCATCTTAGAAAGCGTGGTCACAAATGCCCTGTTATATACCCTTGAACCCTTAGTGTGGCCCCGGCCTGCTGTGTTTACAGCCAGGCTAGCTGGGGATAGGAGACCGCATGGGACCATTCTCAGCTCTGGCAATAGTCACGGTCCTGCTCTTGACATGACTTTTACATCTCTGGCAGGTAGACCTGAAATGGCTTGTGGGCTGAGCTTGTGTTCAAGAACAGGCCTGCTTGTGATTGCATGGGTGTAATCACCAGTGGTTCTGTGCATCCTCTGGGCTAGCTGCTCCATTCTAAACCTTTTCAGCTGCAATGACCACTGGACATGGGTGCTGACGTGTTTTTGCTGGTGAGGGCTTTTGAAGAGGTGTGTGTGTTTGGAGGGGGCACTCTGCCAGTTTTGGGGGAGGCTATTTTCAGCATATTTATACAGTTCTTTCATATTCTAGTCATTGAATGTGTCTATTGTTGGTATCTGTACTATTTAAGTAACGATTAAATTGTTATGAATGGCATAATTACATTGTGATGAATTACAGTATATTAAAATAATTGTAATCACCTATAAGCTGTTTTCACTAATGTCCCAGTTTAATCATAGAATCTCAGGGTTGGAAGGGACCTCAGGAGGTCATCTAGTCCCACCTCCTGCTGAAAGCAGGACCAATCCCCAGACAGATTTTTGCCCCAGATCCCTAAATTGCCCCCTCAAGGATTGACCTCACAACCCTGGGTTTAGCAGGCCCATGCTTAAAGCACTGAGCTATCCCTCCCCCTGAGACATTATGTCTCACTGTAGCTTTCTGGGTAACTATCAGCAAACTTATTTACATCTAGTCCCCTGGTATTGTCTTCATGCCCATGAAGGACAGCTACATTATTCAGTTGTCTGTCCCACTGATGACTGGAGATAATTTTTAAGTCTTCTGAAGCTGAAGAATGAGCTCAGGATGATACAGGCACAATGTGAAGGATTCTTATAAATTTGCAGTACTCTGGAAACATGGAGCTGCAAATAACTCTTTCCTGATGTGGAACAGCTAATTTGGGCACCGTCGTTTTGTATGCAGAGTTGGGATTGTATTTTGCCATGGGCATTACTTTGCATTTAACATTGCATTTCATCTGCCATTGTGTTGCCAAGTCACCCAGTTTTGTGAGATCCCTTTGTAACTCGTTGCAGTCTGTTTGGGACTTAACTCACTTGAGTAATTTTGTGTCATCTGCAAACTAGGCCACCTCACCATTTACCCCTTTTTGCAGCTCATTTATGGATATGTTGAACAGCACTGGTCCCAGTACAAGCCCCTGGGAGGCACTTCTGTTTACTTCTTTCCATGCTGAAAATGGACCATTGATTCCTACTCTTTGTTTCCTATCTTTTAACTGGAGTGCCTGGGAGAGCTTTCAACTCCCTGCCTCAAGGGCAGAAGTTGTTAGCAGCACAGAACTCACCACATTCCACACTCTAGCTCTGGCTTCTGGGTGCCAGCATCCACTATTTTTTCCCCATGGATGCTTGAAGCCTGGAGCACCCACGGACTCGGTGCCTACGCCTCTGGGAACCCAACTGCCAGTTCAACTCCAGGAGCAGTGCATTCTGGGAAATTGTGCAAGGTTGACAGTGCATTCTGGGATAGTAGCGAGAGGCCTCATTAAACTGGTTTCAGCCTTTCTAAGTCCACACTGGCAACAAACCACTTAGTCTTTAACTAGCTATTGAACCTCCTGAAAGGCTATCTGTTCTAGCCAAGTGCTGGGCCCTTTGCTGGGCATGTTATTGCATGAATGCAAAGTGTTCTAGAGGCTTTAACAGGTTTGATTTTTCTAGTGCAGACCATGCTGTCGTGCTAGGAGTCTGGCCTGAATGTCTGAACCCAGAGCTGGTGGGTGTTGCCGCATAATTTCCCTGTGTCATAAAGCACTTCCTCAGCAGTTAGCTTTACAGTTCCTAGCTTTCCTTTTTAACTGCTAGCTGCTTACATGTGACAGAATTGTAATCTGGGTTTCTACTGCACTGAACAAGATGGCTTTGATTCCCTTTTAAAAGGTATTGAGTGAAAAGCGCATGTTTCATCTATGCATCTGTAATTCTAATCAGCTGCCAGTGCGTCAGCATTTTCTGTCCTCATGAGACGGTCGTCAGTTTCCAATCCATCCTGATATCTGCATCCAGCACCCTTTCAGCTCCACTAATCTCTATTACAAATGTTACTTCTTGGGAAAGAAATGAGAAGAAATCAAAAGTAAATCCAGTAAACATATTTCAGGGAGAGGAAATGAAAGACAAACCAGATTCTAGTTCCCTTGTTTATTCAGGCAGTGTTGTGCAAAACCAGTTTAGCCTGGCTTCATGCAGATTTCAGTTGCTGTTTCTGCTTAGCTAAACTTTGTTTAGTCAGATTTCACTTTGCTGAATTGGGTTCAGCCAAGCTTATGTTTGCTACCTGTGGAATAAATAACAAACTAGCCCAATACTCCATCACAAATCATAAGGCTTTTGTGACTGGAAATACAATGGAAACAATAATGATTTTGAGTGAGTTGTTTCCCTTCTGGGAATAAACAGCCCAACTTCTTGGTCAGGAAGCTGTGATGGGTTTTAATAGCGAGGTGGATACCGCACTTAAGTGGAAATGTCATAGTAAGGAGGTTCTGAGTGCAACCAAATGGTGCAAAAATAGTGGTTTTGCAGAAATTGGGAAATAGAAAACAGAATAAGAAATAGGGTGTAGGTGAAAATTCAAGGAACTGACTTTCAAAGTACAGTCATAAAACTCAGGATAGATGATTTGCTCTAAACTCTTTCATCTGATGTAGCTAGGTTTTCATATTGATCCCACGACAGCAACCTGAGCCCCGAGAAGGTACGTGGTCTAGCAGAGAAGCTGTTAGACAGGGGGCCAGGAGAGACCTGGCTTCTATTCCTGGCTCTGGTACTGAACTGCAGGGGGACTTTAGGCAAGTCCATTCCCATTCTATGCTTGCTTCCCCGCCCACCTTTAGGCGAGGCCACCAATCTAGAGCGTAAAACTCCCTCTCGTGATGCATTTGTACAGCACCAGGTGCGGTGGGGGCCCATACTAGGCACTAACACTATCATTCAGTGCCCCTTGCCATACCGGCTTGGTTGCATCAGTGGAAGCCATAGGCCTAAGAGATCATCTGCTCAGCTATTGATCTTAGGCAGGTTGCTGAACGTGTTCGTGGACAGCGCTCAGCTACTGCGGTGATGAGCATGGTGTAAGAACCTACAGCAGCTAGAACAGAATCTCAGAGCTTGGTGGGCTCCCACCTGCCACAGTGTAGCTAATAGCACTCTTCCGTTTCTCCCCCTCCTCTCTCCTCTTTGATTTTATTTCTCTGTCGTTGTCCTCTTTCCAATCAGCTTCTTAGTTCCTCTAGCTGCTGAGACACTACAGAGACAAGCACACGATCTATATGTATATAAAAAAGAACAATGAGGAATCCTTGTGGCCCCTTAGAGACTAACAAATTTATTTGGGCCTAAGCTTTCATGGGCTAGAACCCACTTCATCAGATGTATGAAGGGAAAAATACAGAAGCAGGAATAAATACACGAAAGGTTGGGGTTGCTTTACCAAGTGTGAGGTCAGTCTAATGAGAAATCAATTAACAGCAGGATACTAAGGGAGGAAAAATAATTCTCTCTGGAAAGTGGAGTGGACACAAGGTGTTGTCATCTGGAAAGGGAAGGCCAAGTCATGGCTGGGGAGGGAGATAAGCCCTGATCTTCTGAAATCACATAAGTGTCTGCACAACCTGGAGCTGGCTCAAGGCTGGGTGAGTGACAAAGAACCCATGGTGGATGCTGGCTCTCAGAAATCAGGACCAGCAGGCAGGCATTCCAGTAAACATGTTCATTCCCACTGAACACACTGAGTGAGATCTCCAGTGTCCCAGGCTAAAGGTCTGTCAGTGGAGCGGACGGTGTGTCCCGATTGACCCAAGCCAGGAGAGCCTGACAAACATCATATGTGTCCTTGCAAAGGGTGCTGCAGTCAGACACCTGCAGTGGACCGAGGTTTCTTTCTATTCAGCAGTGTGTTAACTATGGTAAGAAATCAGCTCTGTGATAGCATGGCTGCAGGACCCTTTCATAATTACTACCATCACTTCACTGTGAGTTTCCAAGGCTCATCACTCCTGACCCCATGCAGGGATCTGACATGCATTTGACAGATGTGCCAATGAAGCACACAGGATAGCTTTGGAGGCCCTGTTCTTTCGTGCCTGAAATGCAGGAGATGGTGGAGGCAGGGAGGGGAACATGATGGTGGGTCTCCATCTTCATCCTTTCTTTCATCTGGTAGCTGTGAGAATATTAGCTGGGGCATCACCACTTGTATTTGCTATTTCTCCTCCTCCCCACCCTGAGGCTTGTGCCAGATGCTGTCAGAGCGGGGTGTATGAAGGCATATCCACAGGCAGCCTGCCCACCCCCTTGAAGGGATCTTGCTTCTGTTCTAAATCTGATCCATGAGCCAAGGCTGGGAGCTGTTCAATAACTGGGTCATGAATGTGTTTGGAGGAGATTAATGATTGTGCTCCACTCATTAAAAATCTTAGACTTCAAGTGAGACGAAAAGAGATCACTCTTCAGTGACGTGCCCATCTGTAAATGGCAGATATTTGTCTGAGAATTCCAGGAGTCCTCCTCGATGGGGAGCGAAAAGCCTTGTGTTTAGTCCTCACACCATGGTAGCTGGCAAGCATCATTTCTGTTCCAGCACATTTGTGTCTGAACTTGCTTTGACTCTTAAATGATTATTCTGTAACTTACTCACACACCCACCAAAAATGATGACCTTTGTTTTGAATGTTCATTGTTTCTTTGGGCCAATCTGCCAGATCTCACTGTGTTTCTGTTGAAGCTGCAGTAAAACAGTAGGAGCTTTGATTGTACCCCACTGGGCTGTTGTTTTGACAGCTTGCACAATGTCATTCCCCCCCAGGACCCAGATGTGACTTGGTTCCAGAATGTTTGGTGAAATTTGAGGTTGCCTGAAGAAGCTTCAATAACCTCACGTCCCATGATTAATCCCCCGAAGAGCCAATTTCTAAGCAAAGCAAGGTCAGGCAGGCCAGGTGCACAGTTGGGGTTAGCTGATTGCTGTGTTGGATGATCGATCAACAGGGCCTTGAAAAAGCATAGTGCTCCCAAAACTGTACAGTGCTCCCAAAACTGTACTTGGAGGGTGTGTGCGTGGAAACAGGAGACATGGCTGTAAAACAAAATCCAGGAGTGTACAAGAATGGGAAAGGCAAAAACTGGAGCCCGGGGAGAGGTTGTCCTGTGTCTGAAGAAGTGGGTATTCACCCACGAAAGCTCACGCTCCAAAACGTCTGTTAGTCTATAAGGTGCCACAGGATTCTCTGCTGCTTTTACAGATCCAGGCTACCCCTCTGATACCTGTCCACTTTGTCATGCATGCCCCTGCACCTGGCCAACTGGTGTGCAAGGTAGTGGGGGAGGCTCTGCTGGGGGCGCTGACTCTGAAACATAACAATGTAAAATGATGTCCCTGACAACGGCTGCAGTGCCAACTCCCAGCTGCTGTGCATGGCCGTTGTTACTGGATGCTGTGAGGGATGCGAGGAGGTACCTGCCCACCGCATCCACTGCTGACGCCCTGCAGCGCTATCTGTTCAAGTGATCTCACCCCGAAGGAGCTTCAGGAGTGGGGCCTACACCTGTTGCCAGTATGTGCCGGGTCTGGTTCCGCCGCTGAGCCGCGAGCGGGTTGAAGCACCCCTTGTAATGGATCCGTGGCCCTCGGCACTCAAAGAGAGGCTGTTTTCAGGTAAGCCCATTTCCTGTTTCCCTGCACATGGAAATTCCCTGCACTGCTGCAAATTGAATGAGTGTGTCTGGTAAGTGTCCAGCTTTTAACAGCAACTGCCGGGTGAAGTTCATGCAGCACAGTTAGAATCTAAACTCAGGCACCTCCAGTTCCCCTAGTGAACTAAATGCACCCCTGGTCAATGAAGTTACCTAGGAGGCGAGTCCGGTTTGCTGGTTTGTAAATGTAATCCAGGTGTCATGATTGCAGAAGTACAGCTGTGTTGAGTGGAGTGAGGGTCCTGAACGCGTTGGGATGAAGGGTAGGCATCAGCTCTTCAGGCTGGGGGTGCAGTCCCCCGCTCATGGAGACATACTGCTAAGCATTGCAGCATAGCACCAGGGGCAAGGCGGGGGGGAGCAGTTGCCCAAATACCCGCCCAGGGCTCCAGATGGTATCATACTTGGGTGGTCCCTCCCTCCAGCGGCTCAGGCCATTGCAGTTCTTCTCTATTCTTCAGTGCACCAGTTCAGTTGGCGGTAATGCGGGTGTGAATTATGCACCCGACTCAGAGGCTAGATGTACTCCAAGTGTGCCCTGTTTCTGGTGAAGCCCTTTCACACCACACATGCACTAACAGTGTGGTGGTGTAGAGTGAGGCTACAGTCCAGTGGTTAGACACTATGTCTACCTGGGAACCCCGGCAGGGTGGAGGAAAAGCGGCTGTGGAAGGACTTGTTACACAGTAGTGGGAAGCAGACAGAGTTACAGAAGAGGGTGTCTTGAGGGCTGATGGGTGCCAAAGGCAGCAGAGTAATTGAGATGAATGAGCATGGGGAAAGAGACCCTTTGTCTGGCAGTGGAAGAGGATGTTGGAGACCCTGGTGAGAACAGCTCTGGTGGCGGTGTAGCAGGCCAGGAGGATGGAAGAGCAAGTCAAGACGCTGAGGACAGCGAGGGAGCAGTGGGGATTGCTGAGAGAGGATTTCCTTAGGGTAGAGGAGTGTGGTTGAAAGCCAAAGGAAATGAGCTGGAGTGGGGAGAAAACAACTGAAGACACAGAGAATGAACGATATGTGAGGGGACAGGGTTGAGTTGGCAAGTGGAGGGATGTGGGGAGGCAGGTGAGTTTGGAGACTTCACAGTAGGCTGCAAAAGACCTACCACAACAGGGCTGGAGAGCTTTCACCGGGTCCTGTCAGTGTTGTCTTTAAAGGAGCCTAAGATCCTGGGGACAGAAGTGAAAAGATGATGGAAGTTTAAGCAGAGACACAAAGGGGGCAAAACATTGCAGAGCATTTGAGTGTGAGAGTGGCTGAAGGGGAATCGGGATTGTTTCTCCAGGGGAACGGGCCCAAACCACTAGAAGACACTCATTGGGTGGAGGAAGCTGGCAAGGTCACAGAGACACGCGTGGGCAGAGAATGATGGATGTGAGGGAAGAGACAGGGGGCTGTGTCGCTTGCTCATAGAACCTCATTTCCATCATCACCCTTAAGGGCCCGTCTTCACTGCAGAGATAAATCCAGTTACCTGCACTCCAGTTACTCCCCTTGAGTTGGCCAAGCTCAAGTGAGAATAACACGGGGTCTGCTATGCCCACGCTGGGGCTGCGCTTACTTGGGAGTGCTGCTAAGACTTCTAGGGGCACATCCCATGGTTTTTTGTGCTGCAGTAACCAGAGAAGCTCTGAGAATTCTTTCCGATGAATTGTGCGAGTACTGGTCTGTCCATTCTTGGCACATGGAGGAATTGTGGGAAGGCACTGGAGGACTAGTGGCACTCCAGTGGAGCTAGCCTGTGTCCACACTGCAGAGTGGTCATGTTGGCAGCTGATGAATTGTGCTAACCTGAGTTGTAGCCTGTACCCCTGAGGGGTCAGCTTGCTAACTTGTTCAAAGCACCACCACACTTGAGCAAGGGGGTTTTGTGTGTGGACAGCACTTGAGTTAGGGGCAACACAGGAGTTATACTCGAGTTACTTTGCACTGAAGATAAGACCTTACAAACTTACTTACAGCGCTGCCCCATAAAAAGAACCCCCTTTCCCACTGAATAGAGAAGTGTTTGGTTATTTTTTCCTAGTTGGAGGAGCTTGCATTTTCCAAAAGTGAATTAATCTGAAATAAACATTTCAAGTGAGATATTTAAGGGACACGCTGCATCCAAACCCGGGAACCAGTTCCTCCCTTAGCTTCACCCTGGAAGTCCTCCACAGAAAAATGGCTTTTCATAGGTGCAACTAATGGCAGAAATGGATCCAAGTATATTACATTTACTTCAAGTACCAGCCTGTTAACAAAAGAGTGACCTATATACCTAAGCATTGTTTATTCTCCAATAGTCTGGAGTCAAAGCCCATTGAGGTCAGTGGAAAAGCTGTCACTGACTTTTAATAGGTTTTGGATCAGATCCATTTGGATCAGACCTATAGGACTCCCATGCTGTCTGTCAAGAAAGGTTTTGTATTCTGTGGGGGGCGAGGGAGATCACCTCTATGTAGAGTCTGCACATTGTTTATGCTCCACTTAAGTCCTCAAAATAGGGTTTTAGTGGGTATTAAGTGGCATATAAGCTTTGTGTTGGCCTTTTGTTCAGAGGTGAAATTTCACTTGGTGAATTTTACCCTAGATCAGTGATACCCAGACCTCAGTGCTTCAGGGGCCAAATTAGCAATCCCAATCCCCAAAAGAGTCAGAGTAGTGGGAATTCACTGTTTCATTTACTACAGTACTATTCATATTTAAACAGTATGATGGGAAATATTCAGTTTATATGTATGTATAATATAAAATGTAATGTATATTATAATAAATATAAAATACAATACATGTTGTTCTCACAGAAAATGACTGACCAAGTATTGTTTTATCAACTACAATTGGTTAATAATATAGTAAAAGCCTCCTGATTGGTTAATAGCTTAGAACGGTTGGTAATTAAATCACATGTTCTCATTGGTAGCAGATGACAGAACAAGGAGCAATGGTCTCAAGTTGCAGTGGGAGAGGTTTAGGTTGGATATTAGGAAACACTATTTCACTAGGAGGGTGGTGAAGCACTGGAATGGATTACCTAGAGAGGTGGTGGAATCTCCTTCCTTAGAGTTTTTAAGGTCAGGCTTGACAAAGCCCTGGCTGGGATGATTTAGTTGGGGGTTGGTCCTGCTTTGAGCAGGGGAGTTGGACTAGATACCTCCTGAGGTCCCTTCCAACCCTGATATTCTATGATTATCTGACATGGTGTCTTAACGTCCTGTGTTGCAAAGAGCCGCAGGGGAGACACAAAAGTGCCACTTGTGGCTCACGGCCTCAGCCTGAGCATCACTGCTCTAGATGCTTAATATTTGTTCGATTATTTGACTAGGAAAGAGATTAGCCCTAGTAACCAGTATCAACCTGAGGACTACTTCTTCCTGTTTTGAAGACATTTGTTTTCTTGTCCTGTGATATTCAGTTTTTCACAGGGTCACGTTTTGTTGTCAGTTACACCAGTGAAAACAAACTGGAGTGACTCCTGTTGAAGTCAGTGGAGAGATTCTTTAACTATCTTGGTATAACTGAGAGCATAATTTGATTCAGGACCTCTGGAAAAAAATCAGTGGTCTGATAAGTTTGTACCATCCATGATGTGTCTGTTCAGTTTTTCCATTTGGCTAATGGGCCTGCAATCTCTAAGGCCCAAATCCTGCAGTGGGATGATAATGTGCCTGGAGCCCTAGACAGCCCTGCAGAGCTCTGCCGTCTTGTTCATTTTCCTCAGTAAACACAGAGTGGAAGAGCATGCAACCCACACTGTGCACAACTCCACCGCAGAGCCAATGTTCCTTTGCCCAGTTGCAACCACAGGGACATGGACTAAGTAGCTCAGAACCTGGAAAACAGAGAAAAGCTCACAGCTTGTTTGTCATAAACAGATAGTTAAGGGTTAATGTCTCTCTTACCTGTAAAGGGTTAACAAGCTTAGTGAACCTGGCTGACACCTGACCAGAGGACCAATTGGGGGACAAGATATTTTCAAATCTTGGTGGAGGGAAGTCTTTGTTTGTGCTTTTTGGGTTGTTGTTTGTTCTCTCTTGGGATTAAGAGGAGCCAGACGTGCAACCGGTTTTCTCCAATCTTTCTGAAACAGTCTCTCATGTTCAACATAGTAAGTAATAGCTAGAAGGTGGAATAGTCTTTTTGTTTGTTTTCTTTATTTGCAAATGTGTATTTTGCTGGAAGGATATTTTACTTCTGTTTGCTGTAACTTATACTCTTAGCTTAGGGGGAGGGATCCCTCTGGTCTATGTAAACGCTTTGAGACCCTGTAAAATTTTCCATCTTGCGATTTTACAGAGATATTTTACTTTTTCTTTTCTTTAATTAAAAGCTTTTCTTTTAAGACCTGACCTGCATTGATTTTTTTCCTTGTGCTAAGACTCAAGGGGACTGGGTCTGAACTCACCACGGATTGGTGGGGGAAAGGAGGAGGGGGGAAGGTGAATTCCTCTCTGTGTTAAGATTCAAGGAGTTTGAATCACACTATCTCTCAGGGTAACTCAGGGAGGGGAAAATCTGGGAGAGGGAATGGTTTATTCCTCTTCGTTTTAAGACCCAAGGGATTTGGGTCTTGGGTTCCCCAGGGAAGGTTTTTGGGGAACAGAAAGTGTACCAAAACTATACTTTGGTGGCAGCATTATCAGATCTAAGCTAGGAATTAAGTTTAGAGGGGTACCTGCAGGTCCCCACTTTCTGGACGCTAAAGTTCAAAGTGGGAATAAGACCTTGACATGGTTACATTCAGCCATTTAAAAAAATCCTGTTGACTGCTGGCTTCAAAGGGTAGCAATGAATGGCAGTGGAATTTACCTAGGGGCATGAAAGCATGCATGGATCCATCTGTGTATAAAAATCCTATGCAAATGCCTTTGCAGCATCCTGTCCTTAGATGTCACAGGATGAAAAGGGGAATAAACAAGAGATTGGGTTGAATTTTTCATATCTCTGATTGATAAGCAAAGGGCTGTGATGCTCAGATGGAGATGAGATCATTCATTGTTTTGTGATATTTAGGGGCTTAGATGCACTTTTTTTTTAAACTCCTGGGTAGAACTGGTCAGAATTTTTCCAATTACGCTTTTCTGTTGGAAAATGCAGATTTGTTAAAGTGAAATGTTGTGGAAAGGTCTGTTTCAATGACATTTTGTTTAGGAAGAAAACCAGAAACCACTGGAGCATTTTGATTTTCCATTCTGAAATGAAAAGCCGGTTCCATTTCTTTATTTGATGTTATATAATACAATATGTAAAAAAGTCATAAATGGAAATTAAATGTTTTGATTTGTATTAGAACAGAATGCTTTGATCGATGCACAATGGGTTTTTTGTTTTCTTTTAATTTAGTTTTGCCGGAAATGTTGAAATGTTTTGCTTTTGTTCTGTTGCGGAAAGGAATTTTTTTTCAAAACACTAGGAATTTTCTGCCCAATGGAGAATCTTGTTCCCACCCAGAGCTAGTGCTGAGACAGCTGTGAGGAGAGATCACAGCTGGCAGGGCTGTGCCAGGGTGTGTCTTGTGTTTGTGTGCATTTTATGGGATTGTAGGTGATTTTAATAGGAGTATCACAGAAGGGTGGGCATTCAGATGAACAGCCAGAACTCCTGGAGACCCCATCCTTTTGACAGTCACCTTTTTCTCCTCAGTACAGAGAACCTCTCCGTACCTGCAGTTGTCCCCTTAGGGGGCGGGGGGAAGGAATCCCAGACAATCCTTCTCCCTGTGGGAGTGTGTGTGTGGGGGTATCTCCTGCTCCCTCCACCGTGGGGTTCTTATTTGACTCTCCTGGCGCTCGGCTGCAGCTGGAGTGATGCCTTCTCAAGGAGCTTCCTCAGAACAGGCAGATCTTCAGTGCTGAGTGATATTTCTTGAGTTGAAGGCCAATGATGGGTGACAAAGGCAGGCATGGTCTATTCCCAGCAAAAGCATTCTTGCTCTGGGTTCTACGGGACAGCTTAGTAATGGATGAGCCCGCCCAGTATCTTCAGGACCTCTGGCTGTGATGCTCACTGTATCTGAAACGAGTCAACAAGCATGTGGACAAGGGGGATCCTGTGGATATAGTGTACTTGGATTTCCAGAAAGCCTTTGACAAGGTCTCTCACCAAAGGCTCTTAAGCAAAGTAAGCTGTCATGGCATAGGAGGGAAGGTGCTGTTACGGATTGGTAACTGGTTAAAAGATAGAAAATAAATGGTCAGTTCTCAGAATGGAGAGAGGTAAATAGTGGTGTCCCCCAGGGGTCTGTACTGGGCCCAGTCCTATTCAACATATTCATAAATGATTTGGAAAAAGGGGTAAACAGTGATGTGGCAAAATTTGCAGATGATACAAAA
>NC_133774.1:127140866-127224848 GCF_003597395.2 Chelonoidis abingdonii
AATACAGGGCTATTGCTTATAAGAAAATATGAATAACCAGTCTGATTCAAAAAGAGATCCAATTTGAAACATTCCAGCAAACTCCACACATGTAAATACAAAACAAAACATATAACAGCCTATTGCTTTGCTACCTTTTGTACTTACAATTGGGAAACTGAAGTTTAGAAGACTGAAGATAGAAAAAAAAAACTCTTCCCTCACAGCCGAGAGAAAACAACAAAAGAGACAGACCAAAGACAAAACCAGCAGTTCCCTCCCTCACTTTGAAAAATCCGGTTTCCTGATTGGTCCTCCGGTCAGATGTTTTTGGTTCCCTTTGTTAATCCTTTACAGGTAAAAGAAACATTAACCCTTAGCTATCTGTTTATGACAGCAGCCTAGACTGTCTGCCATGCAGATTGCTCCAGCACAGAGGCTAGCACTCAGCTTTCATGGGAATGTTCCTCGTGTTTAGAAAAGGGATGTGACCCATTCACAGCAGGATTTCAGTGGGCAGGAAAAAATATGCAAACATCTCTAAGGCCATTAAGTGGGGATAGATGGAGCCTTTAGGCTCAGCTTTGAGAGTCAAAATTCTGCCCCTATTCCAAGATAGGAGGAAAATAAGTCCCTTCCCCACTCTTTGAAGGGCAACTTCCTTTCACTCTTGGCCAATGCATAGGGAGAAGGAAGGAAGCAAGGCCCATGGGTCTAGGCACTCCCTTCCCAGTTGTTCAGGGGGTTGCACTAGGCGTGCAGTTCTCTGCCCCTGCACCCTACTTGCGATGGGAGCAGCCATAAGGAAGTTGTGCAGAGCGTGTGGAGAAAAAGCCACTTTCCGGGTGTGTTGCACTATGTGCCAGCGGGCCTTTCCGACAGAGCTCCCGTGGGGCTTGCTTTCCAGAGTCCCTCTAAAGAGGATGGCCACACACTTTATTAGCAAATCTGTCTGCTTCTTGCCTTGGCAGCCCTACAGCAGTCTGGATCCAGAGCAAAACGTTGCTGGAGAGCCTCGATTCCAGGCCAACGTGGGTGCACTGTGCTTCATGCCCATCCATCATGCAACAGCTGTATTTGACACAGAGGCAGCACTTACCTGTGGCAGAGAGGAGGAAAAACCTGCCCTTGGATTCTGAATATTCTGATGTCAATGGGAGCAAATACAGAACCGTGAGAATATCTGCTTTTAACGTATACACTAAGCACAGAAATAGGAGACTAATTACCACCCTGGTGAGGAACATATTTTAGTGATCGCTCTGATACCTCCATAAGCTACCCACATAAATCCTATACGTAGATCCTGGAGGTGTAGCCTTGTAGGAGTGAGCTGAGAGAGAGATTAACACATGGTCCAGGTCAATCACAAGCCTCAAAATGAATGAGAGCTTTCCGAGAGATGACTGCTCCCCAGAGATACAGTCTGCTTGGCCTTGTGGGATCCAAGTAACCGACGTGCTGATACGAGGCAAAGATGGAGTGTAACTGTGCCCACAGGCAGGGTGTGAGGAGCAGGCCTGCCCCGTGAGAGGTAATTGTGTCTAGTGGACACCACAAAATGACTTGCAAGAGTTTGGGGAGGTCAGATACCCAGAGCTGGAGGAGATGTGGGAAGAGAGGAAAGGGGGCTGGGAAGCAGCAGCATTTACTAGGAATCCGGTTACTGTATCTTTAAAGGCCTAGGACCTAGAGCCCTGCAGAGAGGGCGGTCCAGGACTCCCCTCTCACCGAAGCAATCAGCAATGAGCAGGGAGAAGGGGCGAGTATAAATGCTGCCTCCTCCCACATAGTAGGGCAGGCCCCTGTAGATGCTGCAGGGAGGAAGAAGGTTCCTGCAGGGCCGTGGGTAGCAGGGAGAAGACAGCAGCAGAGAAAGGTTTGCCTGCTGTGTCCTCCCCCTGAGGGTGCAAGGACTGATTGGGCCAAGGGCCAGCTGGAGGAGACGCTCAAATTCAGCACCAAGGAGGAGAGGTAGGGAGAGGGACAGAGGGGTTGTCTGAAGTGCAACCCAACACTGGCAGGAGGGCCAGGACCTCCTAAACAGGGGAGAAAAGTGACCCATTGATTCAGAGTGGGCATGAGCGCAAGCAGCTAAATAAATGAGTTACCCTCTCTAGAACGAGCGAATAAACCAGACCCCGCAAAGAGAGGTTGAACTGATCTGATCTCGGTAACTGTCTGCAAAGGCCCATGCAATACATGGCATGTCCCCATGCAGCAGGGGTCGTTTGCACAGTGGGCTCCCCTTCCCACGTGCGAGGGGCCAGGAGTGGGAGGAGCCTGTGCTTTGCCCCTCCTACTTGCCATGCAGAGAAGCTGGCTTTGTGTGCAGGGCGGAGCAAAGTGCTCCATGAAGTGGGGGCTGGTGTTTCTTTGACATGTCTTCACTGCACAGGTAACCCAGGTTCTTCTTGGATTTTAGCCCAACCTTCCTACCTTCTCCACACACAAACCTCTGACTGGGGTTCGGAGGTGAGTTAAGTCCATGCTAGCTGGGGGTGTGGAAAGAATCCTGCAGTGGCTCAGCACAAAGAACCCTGGCCCATGCTCCCAGATGTCCATGGGGGAGTGTGGAGAAAGGGTAGACCCAGTAATGTGTGTGCTGGGGAGGGGGTTTTGCTGTGGGGGTGCCTACACCTGGGCTAGACTACCCCGGACACTCAGTCTTTGTGCCAATCACCTGGGTTAACCACTACAGTAAAGACATATGGAGCCACTTTTCCTGACCAGCTCCATTCCTGATGTCAGTTTGTGCCGTTACAGTCTAGCCCCATATGTAATAATGTGTATCTGCCCCTCTAGTGAAACACTCCCTATATCACACCCCATCGCAGAGCTGAGAAACGCAGCCCCCTGTGCACGGGCAAGCTGTGCAAGCTTTGCCAGGAACCAGCACGTCTTTCAGATGCACTGTGCACTAGATGGTAGCCTATTCCCCTTCTGCCTCCCTGGGATTTTGCACAGTGTTAGGTGTTCGTTCAGTAACAAAAAGGTTAATTATCTCTGGCTGAGCGAGAATTCACTTTAGCTGCTGTTTCCTTATTGGCTGGAAGTGGCTGGGAAGGTTGAAAAGGCAAACTTGTTTGTCTGATCTTGCACCTGCATCATTACCATTAATAATAAATATTTGACATTTAACAGAGGCTTTTTGTGAGCCAAGGGCTTGGGAAATGTTTTCTAACAGCATCTGGAAAACGATGTTAAGAAGATATAAATGTTGCAGTGTTGAGCACTCAGAAATCAGGAAATGATTAAATTAGGGCTGCATGTGCCACCTTAATTCTGCTTCATTGTGCATCATTATTAATTATTTGTGTTAGGGTAGCACCTAGAAGCTCCAGCTAAGATCAGGGTCTCATTGTGCTAGGCATGGTACAGGGGCTTATTGAGAAAACCAGAGAGACAGAGACTTCCTGCTCACGCCTAGACTGGCATCATCTCAGAGCCACAATTGCAGGGAAAGCCCACCTGAGTCCCGAGCTGGAGCATGCTCAGTGGGGATGACATCCTCAGGGAGTTTAGCTGCTAAAATCAAAGTCTTTATGGAGCATGTGCAAACTGTGATTTTCAAAAGGCTTGTAACTTGGCCAAATTTGGGCAGATTTTCACAGGGATGGCAAAAGGCACATCTTTGATAGAAAGGCCACTGCCAGGCCGAATTTCAAGTCCTTGCTCCAAAGGAGGGAGGCAGTAGAGCTTTTCAAAGAAAAGCTCCCCAGAACTTTTTAACATGGGCAAAACAAAGTATTTTTCTCTAGCCACCTTCTGGAAAATCACTGAACCGTTTTGGCTGAGATCATATCATCAGCCTGAGGCAGGTCTCCAGCATGGAAAATTTCAGCCTAGATGGGTATAGTGGGACAAAGTTATAAGCAACTGAAATAAGGGTGCTCTAATGAGAAGTGCCTGGCCACTAGGCCGTGCTGGCAGCCCTGCGTATAATAACATTTACAAGCGCATGAAGAAAGCATTGCTATGGGGTAGCAGGCAACACTGCCGAGTGCTATCTTGCGGCCCTGGGTGGTAAGAGGGAACTGAGGGGCAATCGGGGAAACTCTGTTGTTTTTGCCGTCGTCTGGGGGCCCAAGGACAGGCCCAATGGACACGGTTGTTCAGAGATTCTGATCTCACATGCATGAAACTTGAGCACAACTCGAGTGGGACCCACGTGGACAAAAGCACACTTATTGCAAGGTTAGTAACCCTTCGTCCCTCCGAAGTCTGGAGGTTCTCTTCTCTTTGACAAAGCAGGAATCAACAAACACTTTCCACTTGCCATGACATGATGCCGGAATGTCAAAACCCTGTATTCCTAGACAAGGCTTTGATGGGATACCACCTGGTGGAAGACAGGAAAGAGGAGGACGACAGATGACATATGAGAGCTATTGAGAAAGATGTTGCTGTCATGGAAACAGACATAATGGAGCAAGAAAGGTGGCACTAGACAGAGAGGTGGAAAGACTGGGTTGCCTCGTGCCGCAAGGCATGAGAGCATCTCATATAAAAAATAAGAACGATGTAGTGAGGAGATTCCCCAGCATCTCTTCTTCAGCCAGCCTGGACCCTCAGCTGTGTTTTGTTTTATGTAATCACCCACACCTGCAACTCTGGTCCAGATCAGGCAGATTTTCCTCATTTCTCTTTTCCAGCCAGCCTTGCTTCCAATTAATGCAACTCATTAGTCCAATCATTAGTTTTTCAGTTTAGCAGCATCTAGTCTCTGATGACCCCATCTGCTCAAATGAAACCTTCTGGAGATACCAATGAATTTAAAAAAAAGCCGCATCATTTCAAATCCTAGAGAATTGCCCTATCATCAATTCCAAGTACAAATAGGCTTTTGTCAGAAATAGATGACATGGCTCTTTCTAATCCCCTTGGAGCCTTGGAGTTCTGCTTTGGAGCCTCCAAATTAACAAGTCTTTTAACTAAAAGAAGCTGATCAATGAACTGCCAATCACCAAAAGGACCAGCACAGAAACCTAGATAGATTCTTCCCATGACACAATGGTTGCTACACAGAGCTGTTTCCTATAGACATGCCTGTGTTCAGATACCCCTCGTCTGTATCTGTGCCAGGCTGTAGGCTAGATGAGAAAATGAAATCCTACATATGGATTGATGTGTGCAGACCCTGGTGATCTCACCAGTGCTCTTTATGAGTAAGCCGTCAACGTCACTATGATTGCACGGTGGGAAAGAGGACTGTTCCCGAGGAGCAGTATTGCTTAGTGGTTAGGGCACTGAACTAGGATTGTAATCCTGGCTGTGCTACTGTCCTGCTGTATGACTTTTTACAGTTCCTTTCACCTCTTGTATTTCTGTTCCCCTCCCTGCCTGTGCTATCTGTTTAGACTGCAGGCTCTTTGGGGCAAACACCTCTCTCTCACTGTGTTGGTATAGTGCCTAGTGCGACGGGGCCCCAACCTCTGTCAGCACTACTACAAAACCATAATAAAGTCTCCTTCCCATGGCAATTGGTTCCATCCAGTCAAACATGCCTCCTACCTCTTCTGGGTTCTCCGTCATTTTCCTCCGACTTCTAAAAAGAAATGCTCAGCACTCCCAGAGAGGACTATGGAGATTTGCCCCTTGCCTGAGCAAATCCAAAATAGTGGCTGCAAGCAGTGAAGCCAGCTTTGATGGGATCCTTTGTACTACTTCAGAGTTTCTCTACTAAATAAATGCTCCGAAACTTCTTGCACAATAAATAAATTAACACCAGCAGCCCAGCTCCCATGAGTCCAGCTACATAGCTGTGTACTCTACAGAGAGGAATGAACCCGTGCATGTGTATTTTATCTATATTTAAGCAGGAGAGACGTCCCCTGGCCCCAATATAGAAGGTCATACTTCATATTAAGGTTCCATTTATAAATAGTTTATAAAGTGCTAATAAATGATTAAAATATTGAGTGTTAGATTCTAACAGGTCCAACACCCTGGCTTTATAACCATCCGTGACACAAATTGCTCAGGTCTGTAACATAGCTATTAATCACTTATTATCCCTGTTTATAAATGGAACCGTAATATAAACAGGGTGAACCAAAATTTATGCTCTCTGCTGCCGCTGAATTGATATCTTTGTGTCTGTTCTGGAGAGATCATCCAGGCCCCTTTGCAAAACAAGCCTTGAAGAAAATGACCTAGATCCCAAACTGAGCTGTCAGCTCTACATCAGCAAGGAGGGGCATGGAGGTGATGGGTAGGATTTTGAGCAGAATGAGCCTGCTGGACAAGGAGGCAAATGCATTTCAGAAAGAGTGGAAAAGAAGGCTCAAAGAATGAAAATGAATGGTTGAGTCTGATAGGTGAGGATGGGGCTTGCTAGTTTTGTGGTATGCAGAGCTCTATTTAGAAATGCAATTAGAGCCTGAATATTTTTCTGCACAAATGTCATCCAAGGTGGAGTTTATCCATCACGGTTCATTTTGAGCTATTATGGCCAAGAAGAACTATGCAGTTGATTCAAGAATGAAGTAGCACTTCCATTCTTTGTGAGATTAGTCCACTCGTCCTGCCTTTGTAAGCTTGCGGATGGGGCCTGCAGAAGTCGTACAGTTCTGCTTATTGAGCCCACTGTTTCCAAGCTTGACCCTGGCAGTCTTGAAAAATCCCTTTCATTGATCCTGCAGCTGGTCATGGGCAGTTTGGAGTGTGATCCGTGGCGAGAGCCGCTGCAGTGTCTCTTTCCTGTAATGAATATGTGATTGCAAAGGTTCCTTTTAATTGTTTTGAGGGAGCATGTACAGCATTCAAATAATTCCTCAATATCAGTGTTTAGGAGCAAATTGGACTAAATCAACTGGCTGAGCCCCGTTATGGGCTGACACCTCTCAGAGCAGAGCTAGGAGAAAATGTGTCTGGAATTGTCAGATGAGAAAATAATTGATTTGAGTTGCAAAGTGAAGCTGTTTCAGGGTTTCTCTAAACACTCTCAAAAGGTCAATTGCAATGTTTGCCAGGAAATTACATTTTGTTGCTTTAGCAGCATTTGATGGAAGAGTTCCACTGTCCTTATCTAACTGGTGTCCTGAATCTCCCGTTCAATGGAAAGTGAGTTGTCAGTGGATACTGCAGAAATTTAAAATAGTGTCGATCTTTTTGGAAAAGCTATTTCATAGAAAATGTAAACATATTTGTTTAGCATTTGGGCCCCATTGTGTGTGTAGAAACACATGCCCCAAGGAACTTACAATATAAATAGACATGGCAAATGGTGGAAGGTGAAACCAAGACACTGAGAAGTGAAGTGACTTGACTAAGGCCAGACAGCATGTCAGTGGCATAGCAAGGAACAGAACTCAAGTCTGCTGACTTCAAGCCCAATGTCCTATCTACCAGATTGTGAGACTCAACAATTTTAAATGGCCCAAAGTACACAGTGCCCCTTTGCTATCTGCTGTTGTTTCACTGCTCGGTCAGTTTTTCCTTATACGTTTAGTTCTGGTAACTGGAGCTGGTTTGACATTGGTATAGGTGTGTCACACACCTGTTCCAATGTAAGCAACCCTCCAGGAACAAGCTCATAATGCCACTGTCACCATAGCAGTTATAGATCTGGTGAAATTGTTGAACTCTGTTGCCAAGAGGTCACAGTGACTGGAAGTCGTTCCCCCCGCCTTCCCTGTCCCTTGAAAATGATCAGCATGTTTTGGAAATGCCTGTTTTCCTGAGGAGCCTTGAGGAGCACACAGTACAGCTCCCGGTGAAACTCCAGCTACACTTCAGGCTGCTGCCTGGCTGGGGAAAGAAGTCGTGGACTTCCTCAGCATGTGGCGGGAAGGGTTAGAGTAGGCCCAGCTATGTGAGTCCCACAGGAGTAACAACGGTTATGCAGATGCTGCAAAGGAGATACAGAAGCTGGGCTATGCCAGGAGCGGGTACCAGTGCTGGACAAAGGGGATGGAGCTTATGGTGGCCTTATCAGAGGGCAAAGGAGAGTAACAGAAAATCTAGTGCTGCCACCTCCCCCGAGCCGCTGCCCCTATGTGGAGTTCAATCCCGCTCACTACCAGTGACTGTGGACATGGAGAGGCACCCTGGAGCTACAGCCTGAGGACCAGCTCATTGAGGAGGGCAGAGAAGGGAACTCAAGTTGGTGTAATTTACTGCCCCTGTTAATGCATGCCCTGAAACATCGCCCTCACTCTCTTCTTTCAAAATGGTGGCCAACCACACATGGGCAGAGAACAAAGGACTTCTGCTTTAAAGTAGTAGCTGGTTTATTTTAAGAGCACGAACTCGC
The DNA here is from genome assembly GCF_003597395.2 of Chelonoidis abingdonii. Classification (NCBI taxonomy): domain Eukaryota; kingdom Metazoa; phylum Chordata; order Testudines; family Testudinidae; genus Chelonoidis; species Chelonoidis abingdonii. The sequence goes on from NC_133774.1 coordinate 127,149,103, forward strand.
AGGACTAGGCAAAACCATCAGAAAGAAGAAAAGGAAAAAGCTGCCAAAAAGGATTTGCCAATACGTAAGTTTACGTTTAAAGTCAATACATTTGCAGGCAATGTAACCAAATAAAATTCAATGTATTCTGAAGAGAGAAAACTCTACTTCAGTGATTGTAAGGCACATGTGAAGAAGTACTCAGGTATTCAACACACATCTGGAGACAACGCCTGCCTGCCAACAAATACAATTAAAGACACTGAAAATGGAAAAAATACTTGCCCTGAACAAATTTCTGGGACAAATTCCTTGAATCTTTCAGGCACATAACATTTGATCTTTGCCCAGTCACATCTGTGTAGGGCAGTCTTATTTCTCCTTCCTACGCTAGGATCTCTGGGGGACCTCATCGCTGTGAAGTGGCTAGCAGCGTACAGCCCAGATGCCCCAAGAGGCCTCTCAAACAGCTGCTTTCACTGGGCCTTTGGGTGCCGTCATGATGAACGTGTCTATCAGGATCACTACTGCCTGTAATAAGTTGAGCCATGTGTGACGTTGCGCTCCATATGTTTTATGGAAATATGCTTACGAGTGTGAATATGATGTAACTGGAATATGCTTTATGTAAAAGGTCATTTGTAAGGCATCATAACAACAGTTATAACCTACTGAATATATTCCTCCTGTTTGTATGCATGTATCATTCTTGTATCTGAAGGTAGAATTATGAACTATAACTCTGAGGTCCTATTGTAATTATGCAAAGTGTGGGCCATTAATGGTGGTTTAGAATCTTGATGGTTCCCACTGACTAGGACAGTTGGTTGTAACTGGTTTATTTACCTGCAAGCCTTCCTGTGTAAGTGTGGGCCAGCCCAGGAAGAATGGAGACTAGGGGTCTTACAGTGACATGTGACCATCCTTGTACTTTTCCATTTAGAAGGAGGGGTGGGGACAAGCACAGACAAAAGATTTCTGCCTTGTGCCAAAGCTATAAAAGTGGGTGGAGCAGGACAAAAGGGGCTGCCAGTCATAAGAAAACCCCTGCTTCCCACCTGAGATGTCTGCTGGGTCTGACAAATACCGTACCAGGGGAAAAGGATCGGGCCAAAACTAGGAAGGAATCTAGTCTGTGAAAGAAGCTTATTGAACATCTCTGAGGGTGAGATATTACCTGTAATCAGTTTCTTAATGTATTAGGCTTAGACTTGCGCGTTGTGTTTTATTTTGCTTTGTTCTGGCTGTTATTACTTGAAACCACTTAAATCCTACTTTTTATACTTAATAAAATCACTTTTGTTTATTGATAAACCCAGAGTAAGTGGTTAATACCTGGGGGAGCAAACAGCCTTGCATATCTCTCTATCAGTGATATAGAGGACAGACAATGTATGAGTTTACCCTGTATAAGCTTTATACAGAGTAAAATGGATTTATTGGGGGTTTGGATCCCACGGGGAGCTGGGTGTCTGGGTGCTGGAGACAGGTGACCCACTGAGCAGTTTTTGTTTAAACCCTGCAGCTTTGGTGTTGTGGACCAGACCTGGGTCTGTGTTGCAGCAGGCTAGTATGTCTGGCTCAACAAGGCAGGGTTCTGGAGTCCCAAACTGGCTGGGAAACAGGCTCAGAGGTCACTTCAGCACATCAGGTGACAGTCCAAGGGGGTCTCTGTGACTGAACCTGTCACACCATGTTCACTACACTACCCCTAAAGTGACCCATCTCCCACCCCTTACAGTAGTCACCATGGTGTGTGCCTTTAAACATTCCTGTGTTGGTAGTGAGTGTGAGCCGTATTTTTTTGTAGATCTATATTGGGGGGAAAACTTAAGGGAGTTGTTGTATCTATCCTTTGATGTCTGCTAACCCCTTAAAGCTACCAGTTACTCTAGTTGTTCATCGATGACTGCAGCTCTGGGGTGTCCTTTAAGGCCTTTGCTTCTCCACCTGCTGAGACTCACCATGAGAGGGAGGAAAAGAAATAGAAGAGAGAAGACATTTTCACAGATCTGCTTGAGGATTTCTGGGCCCGGAGTTGCTGCGACCCAGGAATTGAGTGGCTGTGTGCTACAGGATAGATGGAAGGACTGAGAAGTGCGCCAAGATAACATGCTGCTCCTCAGACAAAAGAGGCTCCAAAGCATTATGGAGCAAAGCAGCCAAAGGTGTCCACCCCATCAGTCATTACACAGCATAGGTAGCTATTTCTTCTTCTCCAGGCCAGGGCCAAACACTCCCCTTCCTCAAGCCAGTGGTAGCATTACCCAGTCACTCAATCCTTGTGTCCAGAAAGAAGAACTGCTATGAATCCACCTGAGCTGTCCTATGATTGCAGCCAGCACCTTGCATTTTCTGTTGAGCAGTTTGTTTGATATTGCATAATAAAGCTCTCTCCTGTGAAAACCACAATTTATTTTCTTTGTATTACAGTACAAATGCATCCCCCAATCAACAGCTCCCTCATCAATTAATAAACCAGCTAATTACTGTACATGTGATGAGACAAAGTAACACGCTCTCTGTCAAACTGTGTTCTTCAGGCTTCCCTCAGCCACATGGCGCCTTGAGCAGCTCTCGTAACTGGCTCTGTGTCAGGCTGCTCAAAACCAGTGGACAGCCTTTCCACCTCCACCTTGGTGGCAGCATGGTCCCCTTGGCCTCGCAGATATTATGCAAAGCACAATGAGCGGCAGTAGCAATAGGGATATTTGTCACATGGAGATCCTAGTCATGAGACATCTCCACTGGCCTTTATTTGGCCAAAAGCCGCTCCTTGGACATCGTGCACCTGCTCAGGGGATAGCGACGTCTTTCCTTGCTGCTGTCCAGGGTCCCTTGTGGGAGGAGTGGGCCCATGAGAATCACAACTGGCATTGCAACAACAGCAATACAAGGGCGGCAGGCTGGTAAAAGTGCCCATGCCTGCAGCTTCTCAGAAAGCCCCGTGTGCGTAAAGATGTGATCTCATGCACCTTTCCTGACTGCCCAATGTTTGTGTCAGTGAAATGTCCCTGGTGATCCACCAGGGTTGCATAACCATGGAGAAGTGCCCCTCTCTGTTTATGTACTCAGACAAAGTGGGGCTGGGGTGTGTGTGTTAGAATCGGGACATTCGTCCCATCTATTGCCCCAACACAACTCGGGAAGTCCATTGCGTTGACGCCATCTGTTATTTCCCGCTCATTGCCTGGAGACACAGTCCTGTGCAGCAGGACTCGCTTCATGGCCTTGCACACCTGGATGATGACTTGCCCCACTGTAGATTTGCCAACAGCAAATTGCCTGTTGACTGGTGACAGGTCAAGCTTGCAAGCTTCCAATGTGCGATTGCTACCCGTGTCCCCACTGTCACAGCCACTGTCACTCTGAGCTGGAGGGCTGGGTGAGCTCAGCATGCAACTCCAGGAGCATGGCTGTCCACAGCCAAAAGTTCTGCAGCCACTGCTGAGCCACCCAGATTTGCGCTGTGACCTGGTCCCACCTCTCAGTGTTTGTTTCATGAGTCCAGAACTGCTGCTCCATCATGTGCAGCTAGTCAGTGAATGCCCACAGCAGCTGGCGATGTTCATTCACACCTCTCCAGCATTCCCATCTGGCTGCATTTGCCAGTGCAGCATGTCCTCAAAGCAGCAGATTGTACCAGAAAAGGTGGGATCCCTAGTGACAGTGCTGCACATATCTATGTCAATAGCTGGATGCCAGAAGAACCTTTGCTGGCAAAACTTTCTAGTGCAGACAAGCCCTAAAAAACAGGACCTGCCTTTGGGCTCATGTCCTCCTGCATTTTTCTCCTCCTCTAGCTTTCTCTTGTCTGCTAGGGCTCAGAGTCCCTCCTCATCTCCTGCTACAACTTCAAGAATACTTCATTCTCACATGTGTCTCTAGTCTCTTTTTCCCTCGATGTACTGGGGGCTACGTCTGTCTTGGCAAAGGACCAGTGGAAAATGAGATGAAATGACATTGCAGTTGTACCTACAAGTCCAAGGCAGGACGAGCGAATGGTGACTTGCAGGTCACTAGGTGTGCTTTCAAAGCTGGCAGTTAGAAAAACCAGCTCGTTACTTGTAAATTGATCACATGAGATGGAGTCTTTGACAGCCACAAATGTGGCCTGCTATGGCATCTTTTTGACTGTTTTCATTCTGACACTGTTTTGTGAAAAGAATCCTTATTCCAGGCTCACGAGGGACCCAAGCAGCTGTGACCGTTCCTTGGCAGCTGCTGTAGCATTGAATATTACAAGCTGCACGGTTTCAGGGACCCTTTTGACATTAGCTCAGCCTTCGTAACGTAATGACCACGACTTCCATCAGCAAAATAAGCCATGTACTCCCTACACCTCTCCTCTTCCTCTGACAATACTCCCGGCTGCAGCTAGATGAGAAATTCATTAACAAAATCATTGCTGGCATCAAAGCGGCATCTGGGTTGGTGCCAGTCATGGTAAATGCCCCCACACTGCATTGGAGTGAGAAATGACAGACAATGCTTTCATGATGCTGTTGCGTCCTAAAAGCAGCAAAACCATGAGGTTCAGTTACCCAAGGTTCTCCCTTATATGCTTTAGAATTAAGGGGAGATCATTTAGTTACCAGGATCCATGTATTAAATGGTGTGTCTCCCTACCATTCTTCTGACCCCAGACCTGCGTTTGTGTACAAAGAATTTGGAACTAAGCAATAAAGTCTCACAATTAAGTGGGAGCCGTTCACAAAAGTCTTAAATGTTTGAAAAGTTAAGCCTGGCACATGAGTATAAACCAAAACCAATCAAACCCCCATAAATACAATTTCAATAGCAACAATAATGTAAGTCCTTCTTGGGTGAATGCTAATATTCATATGCCTTCCTTTTTTAGGATTGAAATCAAATGGCTAGTGTGACTGTTGGGCAATGAGTTGGAGGCATAAATGATACAGGAGCACTTGGTCACTATGTTTTGTGGTGCTCTGTGTGACCATGAGAGGCTCCTAATGCATTACTTTAATTGTATTTATCTGTAAAGCCGGTGACCCACAGGTCAGTGATAACACTGCGTGATGTATGCATGGCTGGCATGCAAAGAGTGATGTAGGTGCGCAGTCAATACGTTCCTAAAATAGGTTTTGGGGGCAGACTTGGTAAATGAGTTTGTTCCAGAGAAAGGAATGGTGCTTTGCTGGTTTGCCTGCATCTCCAATGTCAATTCAGCATGGGGATGCGGATGCCAGAGGCAATGGGCCGTTCCTTTGTATCTAAGGTAAACACCAGTTATGAGGAAGACAAGGAAGCAGCCTGGCATCACATGCCAGAGAACTCTGCAGTCTGAACCCCAAGGATCATCCTGACTTTCAAGACTAAGACTATGAACTTTGGGGAGTGTAAGAAGAAACAAAAGGGCATCTTGTTATCCATCACTGAGGGACCCAAGAGGTCAGTGCTCTTTGCATTCCATGAACCATGGTGGCTTCCCAGCCATGTGGGGATGGGGATGCTGAGAAGGGGCTGTGGCTGAGAAAACTGCCTTACTGAAGGATTGTAACATGTAGAGTTAAGTTTTAGTTACTAGAGTGTGATTACATTTTTGTTTTCTGTGTAACCATTTTCTGTTTCTATGATCTCTGCTTAGGCACTTACAGATCTGCTCTTTATGAATACCTTTATTCCTGTTTTTGCATATGTTCCTCTTAGTGCTCTTGTAGAAAAGTGAGGGGTGCATCCTCAGGTGAGCCAACGGGCTGCTGTGTTCTGTCTCTTTGGAGACAGCGGATTTGGTATTTCTGTGGGCACCCAGTGACAGGGGCCGGACACTGCAGAAGGACGCTGTTTCAGGGGGTTCAGGCACTGAGGCCCCAAAGGTTCTCAGCAAGGCAAGGAAAGGCCTGGCAGAGTCCTGAGGAGATTGTTGGGCTGACCAGGCAGACAGACTGGAGTGGCAGGGAGCTGACATGCAGTTTAGCAGCAGCAAATCTCTCTCACACCGAGGCCTGGTCTACACTACGCGTTTAAATCGATTTAAACAGCGTTAAATCGATTTAACGCTGTACCCGTCCACACTACAACGCTCTTTATATTGATATAAAGAGCACTTTATATCGATTTCTGTACTCCTCCCAGACGAGAGGAGTAGCGCTAAAATCGATATAAACATATTGGATTAGGGTGAGTGTGGACGTGCTCGAAATCGAGTTATTGGCCTCTCGTCGGTATCCCACAGTGCAACCACTGACCGCTCTGGACAGCACACTGAAAATCGGATCAAGCGGCAGCGTAAACCAGAAAAGCCCTGCAAAACTTTTGAATACATTCCCTGTTTGCCCAGCGTGGAGCCTGACAGCATGGGTGGCCGATGCAGTCCCAAAATCCAAAAAAGACTCCAGACATGGACCGTACGGGAGATACTGGATCTGATCGCATGTATGGGGAGACAAATCTGTTCATCAAAGCTCCGTTACAGACATGAATTGCCAAAGCGCGAAAAAAATCTCCAAGCTATCACAGTCTGCGTGACAAGCGTAACGGGAAACTCAAGACCCAGGATGAGCGCTCATGGAGGACGGGGGTCTGAGGAACTCCAGTATCCCACAGTCCACAGCAGTCTCTGAAAAAGTATTTGCATCTTGGCTAGTCTCCAATGTCCGTATTCAAACACGTGTCTGGCGTGGTTCAGGGAATTCCCTCAGTTTCTCCCCCCCCACGTGAAAGAAAAAGGAAAAGAAATCATTTCTTGACTACTTCAATGTCACCACTATGTGTACTGAATGTTGCTGGTAGACGCGGATGCTGCAAGCAGTGGAAGAGCAGTATTCGCTCTTCTCCCCGTCTCTGGTGGCAAGATGGGTGCAGTAGGACTGGTAACTGTCCTAAATGAACACCCTGATGCTCCAATGCTTTCTTAACTGAATTGGGGGTTGCCTGGGTAAAAACAGGAAGATCCTGGTCACTCCCAGTAGATAGGAACAGAACGGCTAGTAACCGTCTTCATCTACCGAAACTGGGGGCTAGCTTCAAATCAGCCCCCTCCTTTCCTGTGTAAAGAAAAGATTCTGTACTGCCTGGAACTGTTCAAGACAGCAGCATGCTGGGCTCCTCTCCCCGCCCGCTTATGTCCTGCCTGGATTGTCATAGCCCGGGAGGTGCCTCCCCCTCATTTTATATCACTAACAATCTCTGTTTTCTTATTTCCTGCATTCTTTATAACTTCATGACACAAAAGGGGGGACACTGCCACGGTGCACAGGAAGGTTGGGGAGGAGGGAAGTCAACGGGTGGGTTGTTTGCAGGGGCACCTCTCTGTGAATACTGAACGGAGCAGCTGTGCTACTGATACACTGGTCCTTTAACTACCTTGCCCCCACTTCTAAGGCAGGCCTGACGTCTATTTTTAGAACCATAAAGGAGCGATTGACTCGGGGAGTCATTCCCAGTTTTTGCTTTGCGCCCCCGGCCGATCTCAGCCGGGGCACTCATGATAGCAGCAGACAGAGTACGAGGGGGAGAATAACGCGTCATCTCGTTGCCAGTTTAACTCCGGCAGTAGACGGTACAGGAACGACCTGTAACCAATCATATGCTATCATTCAAAGCAAATGATGCTGCTGTGTAGCGCTGGAGTATCGCCTCTGTCTGCGGCATTCCAGTCATATCGTGCCGGAAAAAAAAAAAAGCTGAACGGGCCCATGGTTGCCGTCTATGGCGTCTCCAGGGCAATCCAGGGAAAACGGCGCGAAAGATTGTCAGCTGTTTGTTTTCCCCGAGGAAGAATGACTGACAACGTTACCAGAACCACCCGCGACAATTGATCAACCTAGATCCAAGGGGCGGGGGAGACTGCGGGAACTATGGGATAGCTACGGAATAGCTACCAACAATGCAACGCTCAGAAATCGACACTAGCCTGACCAATGGACGCACAATGCCGAATTACTGTGCCTAGTGTGGCCGCGTGAGATTGAATTTATAATATCAGTTTTATGAAATCAATTTTAGTTAACTCGATATTATCGCGTAGTGTAGACGTGGCCTGAGGCAGAGGGGTGACAGGGTGACTTATAGTTAAGGCTAAGATTTAGTCAGGGTATTTTTGGTAAAAGTCATGGACAGGTCAGGAGCAATAAATAAAAATTTACTGCCTGTGACCTGTCCATGACTTTTACCCCAAATACCCCAGACTAAATCTTGACTTCTGGGACCCTGCTGCTCCGGGGGACCCCTGCTGGGGGGGCCCTGCTCCAGAGTTGGGGGTTGACTGCCCCCTGCCCACTGCTCCCGTGGACCACTCTCTGGATGGCCTCTGGGCACCCCTGGGAATGCTGCTCCAGACACCCTGGAAACACTGCTGCTCAGGCGGTTCCCCAGGACACCCCCAGGACTGCTACTCGGGTACTCCCTGGGGCCACCCCCAGAACCGCTGCTGAAGTCAGCAGCACCAGCTGCTGCAGAAGTCACTGAATCCGTGACTTCCACGACCTCCGTGAAAGAATCGCAGCCTTAGTTCTAGTTCTGGAAGCCTTGAGAAAGCGTCGCACTCTGAATGCTTCATCTTGCAAAGCCCTGCAAACTGTGAAGAATGCCAGCGATTGCTGCAAGCAGTTTCTAAAAGTTGTTATAAAGGGACAGATCCTCAGCTGCTGTCACTTGGACAGTTTCACAAGCATGGCAATAAGACTGTTACATCATGGAGAGCATTCTCTCAAGGGCTTCTGGGAAGAGTCACTTTCAGATGTGTTTTTCCCCAGAATTATGATTTTTCAGGATGTGGCTGAGAGTAAAGCTTCCATGGCACAATTGTTACAGTACAAGATCTCGGCTGTTGGTGACTGATAGCAGATTGGTGACAACACAGGAAGCACTATATATTACTGGTATTTCTGATCTTCCTATCTCCATCGCAGCTGTGTGCTACTTGTTTTCTCTGTAACATCTGCGCAAGAATGTCAGCGACTCCTCCCAAGAGCGTCCTTGCACTAAATCCAAATCATACAACAAAATGGAGTGCTTTTAGGCCAAGCTTTTTTAAATGGATGAGGTGTCAACATTCAAATCAAGTCAACAGGAGCTGCTGGGGCATCAGCACGTCTGGAAATTGGTCACTTATTTGGGTACCTAAATATGGACAGTAGAGAGACAAGGCGGGTGAGGTAATATATTTTATTGGGTCAACTTCTGTTAGTGAGAGAGACAAGCTTTTGCGCTTACACAGGTCTGGCAAAGGTACTCAGTGACACTGCTAAATACAAGGTGGAAGAGATTAAGCATAGTTAATATTCCCGTACATGTTCCAAGAGTCGATGCGTGGTGAGCTGTGCAGGTAACACCTTTGCAGTCATAGGACAAAGGAGGAGCATTAATGGGTTACAGATTGTTGTAATAAACCATAAATCCAGTGTGATGGAAATAGCAAGTTAGGTCCCTATTTTTTGGAAACATTGGCCATTGTTTTTACAGCTTTAGAAGGGCGAGGATTGGATGACTGATTTATGTTCAATGTAAATATAAAGCTATCTAGCTATATTTGGTGGTCTGTGCTCTGCAGGAGGCCAGACGAGCTGACCATAATTGTCCTTTCTTGCTTTAAATCCTATTCATCAAAAGATTTTAACAATTTCCCTATTACTTAATTTTGGGTGGGGGACCTTCCCTTTTGGAGTCTTGGTGATTACTGTAAAGGTTTGCAGACCCCTCATGATCTTACAGACCACATGTGGTTTGATACCTTTGTGCAGCTGAGTATTCCACATATTTGGGCTTCGCTGTTGTGGACTGGAATATTAACTATTCCCGTCAGTTCAGACATCATTGCATTGGGAACGTATAAATACATAAACGGTTGCATGATCGCAAATATCATGAGTGTGGAGTAGGGGCGAGGACGACATGGTGAGCTGCCCTTGGAAAGGTATTCTGTAGGTTTGCTTGGAATGTGTGGTGGGTGACGCACTCCTGGGATATTGTGTGATTTATCTGACTTGTCTGTGGGAATATTGAGACTGAATTGCCTGAATGCTGATGGCCAAATTACATTACTTCATGCTGCACTGTGATTGATTGTGATGCAAGGAGATGGGACGTGGACATTACATAACCGCATTGTGCACTGTGAACAACCTAATGGGATGTTACATGATGTAACACATCCAGACCAGGACAAGGACTGGCTTTGTGGAGATCCATGAAATAAGCTCACTGTAGCATTTTCCTAGAGCTTTAGTGAAAGAAGAGGTAAGTTGGCAAATTGGTGTTTTCCCTGTAGTGAGAGGCTTTCGATTAAATACTAAGGAGATGTCGCTACTACTTTGGAGAAGGTCACCGTTAAGTACCTGAAGTACTCTGTCTCATCTCTACTGCTGCAGCATATCCATAGCTTCTATATGGAAACAAAACTTCTTCCATAGATGTGGCTGTCTAGAGATAGTGCACTGCTTAAGTACATTTATTCCTGCCCTACTTCAGGCCAAGAGTTAGGTGACAGATCCAGAAAGCGTCTCTGATCTCAACTCAATGCCTTTTGCATCTCCTGTTTTGGGAGGAAAGGACAATGCAGAGGGCAACACCTGGCAATAAATACCGTATCTGTTACAATCCTACCTGCTTGTGATTGGAGAGTGCTTGTGGTTCTCCCACTAGCTCGGACATAATTTTAAGCAGCATGTGCCACATTCTAGTCAGAAGCAGGGCACTCCTGCAACAGAGGGCAAAACATCAGTGATGGAAGGATCTATTTGTCAGTTGTGGAACTAACCTACTAGTCTAATATAGGACCCGATTAGTCAAGCCAGCTCTCGATTGAAATTACCCTCAGAGCATATGGATAGATGCTGCAGACCCAGGTTCAATTCCCTACCCCTGACAGACTCTCTTCATGACCTTGGGCAAGTGCTGTAGTCTCTCTCTTCTCCAGCTGCACAATGGGGATGATCACACCTCCCTACCCCACAAGGGAGGTCAGGAAAAATACAGGAAAGATTCTGAGGTGCCTAGATACTGTGGTGATGCAGGCCAGTGATGTACCGAAGGTAGACATAAATAGTAGCACCAGTGTACTAATGGATGCCATGACGCTCAGTCACGCAGAGTCATCATGGAGTTTCTGAATCATTGTGAACCCTAAGACTCTGATTTCAGAGTGAAACCAGCAAGTTTGGCTGCTCTCTCCTTTCCATATGGCCCTGCCTGAAGTATGGAATTACCTTTGAAACCAATGCACCCAGCATGTTTGGTAACGAAGTGGGTCTTGTCCTTTCGTTTTTGGTGGTCAGACTGGATAGATGTAGATGCAGACTCCAGGGACCTGAGCTGGTTTTACTGAAGCCAATTTCAAAAGCTGCTGAAAAGATTTTAAAACTGGTTTAGTACAAAGTGATTCAGGCTACTGGAGCCTGCCCTACACTAGAATTTTGGCACGCTCCTACTAATTAATAAAATAAAACAAGGCAATGACGTGAGAGAGAAAAATCCAGACAAATGCAGAAGTGTGGTCTCTGGTTTCTCAGTGGCTGGATTTGAGAGCACCCTTGAAACTTTTGAGACCATCATGATCACCCTCCTGAATAACCCAGGCTACAGAATCTCATCCAGTGATTCCTGCATCAAGCCCTGTAGCTTGTGGTTGAGTTTCTGATTAGTCTTTTTATAGATTTAAGTAGACCATGAAATCTTACCACATGCACGGGCTCCCAGGTTGTAGATCACCACACTGCTTACACTTCTGTGACCTTGAAGCCTCTTTATGATAACTAAAGATGATTGGAATGTCTGTCCCAGGGGAAATTTTGATATTTTAACATTTTGTTTTTGTCCCAAATCAGGATGAAAATTCTAAATAACAAACTGTTTTGAAGAACAAACAATTGTCAAATTAAAGTTTTTGGATATGTCTAAATATTTTTTTGTTTTCTTTTTTCCAGGTAGGTTTGATATTAAACTGCCTCTGCTTGCATCCTGCGGTGCCTCATGGGAGCTGTAGTTCAGGTGCTTCGTGCCCCATTCTCTCCCCCATGTATAGAGCTCCCTGGCTTGACTATATTTCCCATAGACCAGAGATGAGGGTCATGGGACTCCCAAGATGCACCACATGGCTCAGCCAGAGGGGAAGCCCTGGTGCATCATGGGAGATACAGTTCAGCCACGGAACCAGGCCCATAAATGGGAATGGAGGCTTGAGGCATTAGAACTACTGTTCTCATGAGGCACTATGTTGTCTCAGACAGATGCAGATGAAAGTCATCCTGACCTGAAATGAGACATTTTGTTTGGGTTTTCCTGACAGAAAATGCCAAGTGTGCAGAAATAACATTATCCTCTCCCCCAAAAATAATTTTTTTGATGGAAAATTCCCAGTCAGCTGTGATTATAAGGCACAAGATTCTATGTGGGAATGCAGGATTTTTTTTATCAGTTTTAGCCCTGCAAAGCCTCGAGAAAGTTACTTTCAAACAGTTTATTGGGTGGAGAACAAATTAAAGAGGGTTTTCCACTCCTGGCTAGGGCTCGTGGCCTCCCTTTGATTGGCCAGGATTATTTGAGCAAGTCCAGTGGTCAATAAACTCATTTCTCTTGCACATTATCTTCAAGCTCCGCGTGTGCTGACAATGTCGCCACTGATGCTTGATACAAGGAAGTTCTTCTTCATGCAGTGCACAGTCAACCTGTGGAACTCCTTGCCTGAGGAGGTTGTGAAGGCTAGGACTATAACAGCATTTAAAAGAGAACTGGATAATTTCATGGTGGTTAAGTCCATAAATGGCTATTAGCCAGGATGGGTAAGGAATGGTGTCCATAGCCTCTGTTTGTCAGAGGGTGGAGGTGGATGGCAGGAGAGAGATCACTTGATCACTATTTGTTAGCTTCACTCCCTTTGGGGCACCTGGCATTGGCCACTGTCGGTAGACAGGATACTGGGCTAGATGGACCTTTGGTCTCATCCGGTACAGCCGTTCTTATGTTCTATACTCGCAGCTCTGGAGCCAAGGCCAAGTACAGTTCGGAGACATGAATGTCATGTGTTTGACTTATGTGAATTTCTACACAATTTTCTTGTTGTGTCAGTGAGGGGCTGGGTGGAGATGGATGTTAAATTTATCCTTGGCTTTATTTTTTTAAAATGTCAAAAACACTCCAACATTATTCATATTCAGTGTTCGAAAACTATTTGGTGGTGTTGGGTGGGATTTTTGCTTTGAATTTTATTTTTTTCTATTCCAGTCTTACTTGGGGCTCTTGCTAAAATGCGGGCCCCATTGTGTCGGGCCCCATACAAATGTATAGTATGAAAAAGTCCCTGCCCCAAAGAGCTTATGGTGTTGATAAATAACACAGATAAAGGGTAGAGGGAAACTGAGGCACGGAGAAGGCAGTGGCTTGCTCAAGGTCATGTGATTAATGGCAGAGCCCAGGTCTCCTGAGTCCCAGTCCAATGCCCCATCCACTAGATGTTAGCTTCTACCTTGTTAGTGGCAGATCTGTAGGCGGTGCCATTCTTTCCCCATCCTGACCCCGCCATATCCCTAAATCTCCCACTAATGCTGGAAGAGACCCGAACCAGGGTTTCATTGCCCAACTCCCCTGCACAGCCTTTCTATCCCGGCAACCACCATGTCATGTGTGGGACGGACAGCTGCATCTCCTTCATCATCCCAGTTGGCTGCAAGTGCAACATTACACAGCAGGGCTGCTAGCAGACAGCCACAGAAACACGCATTGACCCTGCAGATAAAGGCACAGCCAGTCCAAGAGAAAGTCACCACAAAGCATAGCTTCCTCTTAGGGGAGCAGGTACAGAGAAAGGTGGGTAGGTTTGTGGTTCAGCCCCTTTAAGTGAGAGAAACTCTTTAGCAATGAGCGCCAGGAGCCCATGTGGTCTGTTCTGCAGACTGAGAGCCCGCAGGCTCATCCTGGGTTCAGGAATGGCCCATGGGGAGTCCCTCTCCCCATGCCTACACATCTGGGCTCTGTGTCGCCTCCTTGTTGCAACAGTCCCATGTGCCTGCTGCTGCCTTCGAGCCACCTGCCTGGTTACTAAGGTCTGATAATAAGGTAATGTTGACATCACCGTTATCCTCTTATGGGCCGAGCCCTTTGGCTGGGTGAGTCCCCTGAAGAGGACCTCAGGGGCAGTAACAGAGGAGCCCGAATGGGAGGGTACAGTGATGCCATGAGGACAAGGGGCCTTGGCGTCACTGGAGAGGCCTTTGGTCTCCGCACAGTTACCCATGGCCTTTGGGAGCATCCTGGGTTTAGAGGGCAAATCCCCAGGTGTGGTTTGGGAGGGGAATGACAGGGAAATGGTGCAAATTGAAAGAGGCAGGGGAGTTCATGGCCCGATGGGGAGCAATGCCCTCCTCAGAGAGGGAGGAGTCAAAAGTTCCCTCCTGCTGCAGGCTGCAGTCCAGCCTACGCCCCCTTTTTACCATGACGTCACCCCCCAACAAACAGGTTAAGGCTCTAAGTGCCTCTCAGTTTGGGGAGCAGTGGGCAAGTTGAACTGTTCAGAAGGGTGGTCGTGTGTCTGACCAGCTGTCATCCGAAGTGAGGCTACAGCCGGGATTTGGCTCCCCACCCAGGCCCGGTGCTACCATTTAGGCGACCTAGGAAATGGCCTAGGGCGCCAGAATTTTTTGGGGGGCGCTATTTTGCCAGGCGGGCGGCACGCGGGTCCAGTGGACCTACTACAGTCATGCCGGTGGCAGCTCCATCGGAGCCTTTAGACCAGCGGACCGCCCGCCGGCACGACTGCGGCAGCTCCACCGGAGCCTTTCCAGCAGAGGACTGTCTGCCAGCATGACTGCGGTAGGTCCACCGGACCCGCGGGGGGCGGCGAAATGGCCATCCGCCTAGGGCATCAGAAACCCTGGTGCCGCTCCTGTTCCCACCCTGTTGCTCTGCTCGAGCAGCTGCATTAGCGACTATTCTTATGCATTTCACTTGTTTCTCTGCCCTCTTCTTATAGAACAGTTTTGCCCAGTCCCATTCCCACAGTGACATTAGAGGAAGAGGATTTCTTTTAGGAGACCTGGCTGAGTGCCCTGCTGCATGGCAAATGGGTGCTGATGTCACCAGCTCTTCCTAAGCTATGAAAACCACTGCAGTGGCACTCCTGTTTTCATCAGGATTAATGACGGCTGCAGCTTTAAATAAAATGTTATCGGCCCTATTCTGCCTTTGTGGAAAGGGAAAGCAGGGAAGCCAATGCCAGCAATCTGCACACACAAGACAGCCTGGCTCTGGAATATTGGCTGAGTTGATGCCTATCCTCCAATGATTCCTCATGTAAAAATTCACTTTGGGATCTCTGGCTTAGACTTCTAGATGAGTATTCTGGTTACCATTTCTCTGAGCTGCTGTTTATATCTCCGACCACTGTAATTACACAATCTAGTGGAGTCTCTGCCCATTTAATGCACTGCCTTTGTAGGAAACTAATTTGGGAACCTTTTCATATAAGGACTGCATTTGCTTTTTATTGTCTCTCTCACAGAGAAATGGTTGACAGCTTTCCCAGTTGTGTCTGACCGCTGACCAGGGAGAGGCAGGCAAAGACTTTTGAGCTCTTCAACTTAATTCACATTGTCAAAAACCAGAGCAGTTGCACTGAAAATATCTTGCCCATCCATCTGAGCTACCATTCTACATCAGTGCCACCCTCTTCTCTGTTCTTTCACACCATCTCCGACTTCTCTTTGCATTAGACTGTATTGATTTCCATGTTTCATACAGGGCTATGTTGTCCAAGCACCTACGATGCTTTTCATGTTCAGCTTTTTTGCTAGTTCCACAATGGCAGAGGTATGAGATAAGAGCAATGCAGTGTACCAGCACCACCCAGGGCTAGCTCCAGGGGTTTGGCCACCCCAAGCAGCCAAAAAAAAAAAAAAAAAAGCTGCGATCACAATTGCGATTGCTATCTGTGGCAATTCAGTGGGAGGTCCTTCGTTCCAAGCGGGAGTGAGGGACCCTCTGCTGAATTGCTGCTGAATACGTGAAAGTGCAACCCCTCTCCGGAGTTGCCGCCCCAAGCACCTGCTTGACAAGCTGGTGCCTGGAGCCAGTTCTGGCCCCATCACTCATGGAAGCAAATTCCCTGCATGCTTTTGAACGAGTTTGCTGGTGGTTACATCTTTTAGGCCTGGTCTACAGGATGAAAATTCCCCATGTCAGGAATGCAGCTATCAATAGCTGTGTTAGCTGAACTGGGACTGAATATGAAATAGAAGACGGTTGTGTTCTCTTCATCATTCCGCTGTTGAATAATGTCCCTGTATTCTTGGGTATGAGGAAATGCTTTCTATCATAAGATCAGGAAATTAGCTCTTTGTCTAAATGGAAATCCTCAAGAAGGTTTATTGCAGAATTAAACCTTTCAGTCAATCAGCTCTTCTGTATACTTGCGAGGTCTCATAAACAGAACAATTTTCTCCCAGATTCTAGTCAGTGTTGATGTGTAGCTGCTGGGAAAAATAGGCTCAAATACAGAGGAAGGATGGTCAAGGGCTTAGAGCAGTTGCCGAAGACACCCAGGTTCTAGCATAGGTGACCTTGGGCGATCACATAGCCTCTGTGTGCCTCAGTTCTCCACCTGTACAATGGGGTGCTGTGATGAAAGGCACCCAGATACTGGAGTGCTGGGGACCATATAGGTACCTTAGACAGGAGACTTCATGGGCTGCAGTGGTTTAAGATAAACCACACTTTTACAGCAATAGAAGTCTAAAGCGAGGCTCCGACATGACTAACCTTTTCAAAAGCGCTGAGCACTGGTGAAACTAATAAGAGCTATGCTGTTCTGCACGTCTGAAAATCAAGTGGTTTACAAGCTGCCTATCTGTAGTCTCCTATTATTGAAAAATCTTGGCCTAAACGCAACGCCTGAGCATTGTATTGCTAAAGAAGCTCTTTCAATTGAAAGGACGTATTTGAATATAATGCTTAGATTTTAAAGCACAATAGCGGTTGTGGTTCATTTCTACCCTTACATAGGAACTGCAAAAATCCTGCTGGGAAAGGCACGAGCAGCACTTTGCAAGCTGCCCCTCCCCTCCATCCTCCCCCTCCTGCAAAAAGGAAATCAAACAAAAGAATAACAATAAAAAGTAAATAGATTTGGACTGCTTCCTGTTTTGTTCTTCTAGAAATGTGAGACCTGGTCAGATTTAAGAAGTAATGTGAAGGGAATCCAGATTCCAAGTTGCTCTGAACACACCATGGTCCCTAGCCTAATTAAAAATAGGATAGAGAATATCAGGGAAAAGATATGAAAAAGCCACATCATTGACAAAGGGAATTAGTTGACTAGAATCGGACTGGTAGATTTTAAGGCCAGAAAGGACCTTTAGATCATGTAGTCTGACGTCCTGTATAATACAGACCACTAAACTTTGCCCAGTTACTCCTGCCCTAAGACCATAACTTTTGTGTTTGACTAAAGCAAAATTAGACTCCTCTGCCCCAGCTGTCCAAGGGGAATCGGCCATTGAGCCTGCAAGGAAGGGGAACTGCTGCTCGTGCCCTGAAGAACTGGCCTGGAACACAAAGGGAAGTCCTGCAGGGTACCAAATTGTTGGGAGTGATGCTCTTCTTACTGAGTCTCCTAGTGTTGCTCCATTCCCGTCTCTCTTTCAGTGTCTTCAGGATTAAGTCAGGGTAGCAGAGGATTTTCTTGCTATGATGTTCAATGTGCCCCTTCTTTCTGACTCCCCTGATGATTAAGTACCTTCTTGGAGACATTAGCCGCTTTACAATTCAGGGTCCTTGGGGGTTCATAGTCTCTAGGCCCAACACCTCTTGCTTTCCACAGAGGGGCATGCCCTTGTGCCACTCAGTGCTCTGGTGAACAAGGTCTAAACAGATAATACTGGTCCCTTCCAGTTCTAGGAGATAGGTATATCTCCAAGTGTTTTGTGGGGAGGGATAGCTCAGTGGTTTGAGTTTTGGCTTGCTGAACTCAGGGTTGTGAGTTCAATACTTGAGGGGGCCATTTAGGGAACTGAGGTAAAAACTTGTCTGGTGATAGGTCCTGCTTTTTGAGTAGGGGATTGGACTATATGACCTCCTGAGATCCCTTCCACCTTTGATATGTCTATGCCTATGTCTATGCTTTACCTGTGAAGGGTTAAAAAGTCCCCAGGGAAAGAAAAAAAAGAGTGGGCACCTGACCAAAAAAGCCAATGGGTAGAACTCTTAAAAATTGGGAAAGAAACTTTCCCTTTGTCTGTTGTTTTCTCTGGGCTGCAGGGACCCAGAGCAGGAATGCTGTGTAAAGTTTGAACCAAGTATGAAAAATGATCTTCCATACCTAGAAAGAATCATTTGCATAGGGAACATTTAGATAAATGCAATCAAGTTTATTTCTTTATTTTGGCTTGTGGATCTCCTCTGTGCTAACCCCAGGTGCTTTTGTTTGCTTGCAGCTGTGGAAGCAGGGAAAGAAGAGAGGGTTTAAGTGCAGCTTATTTAAGTGTCAGAGGCACAGCAACTGTTGAGCTAAGTCTTAGCCTAATATTACAAGACCCATAGAAGCAGGACTCACATCAGAAGCGAGTGGAAAACAGCAGGATAGTCAGTTGACCGAGCCTTGAGAGAACGATGTTTTGAGAAGAGAAAGTGAGAAAATACTGGACTAGATAGCAAATAGCCTAAATAAAATGCAGATGTTTTTAATTAATGCACGTCACAAAGAGGTATAAATGCTGGTGTGATTTTGCTTGTACTTTGGAGAAACTGAGGCCGAGATGCTCTCTGCCAGCTGTATTCTTCCCTTGCAATTGCTTGAATAAAGCTGTCTCTGATTTTGTTGCTTCCAACCTGAGAGTGGTGTTTCACATAGCCTTTAAGCTGAACCACCAAGAAAGCTATTTTGGGTGCTTAATTTTTGGAATTGCTCTTTTAAAATCTAGCAAAAGCCCAAGTTCCAGATGTCTTTTCTTTCTTTTGTTTTTAATAAAATTTACCTTAAGAACAGGATTTGGACTGTTGTGTCCTAAATGGTTTGTGCCTATGCTGTTTAGTTAGCTGGTGGCAACAGCTAATTTCCTTTGTTTTCTTCTCGGCTGTTCTCCGGTGGCAGGGGGTGGTGAAAGGGCTTGAGGGTACCCCACAGGGAGGAATTCCCAAGTTCTCCTTCCTGGGTCCAAAAGGGATGTTTGCATTTGGGTGGTGGCAACGTTTACCAAGCCCAGGTCAGATAAAAGCTGTAACCTGGGAGTTTAATACAAGCCTGGAGTGGCCAGTATTAATGTTTAGAATCCTTGAGGGCCCCACCTTCTGCACTCGGAGTGACAGAGTGAGGAACCAACCTTGACATGTGCTAACCACTCTGAAACTTGTACATGCCTCCCTCTCACCATCCCTATTGGACATTGTGGATAGGATTATTTTCTCTGAGCTCATATAGCATGTCTGATTGGCAGCTTTGCATTTCTTTCAGCAGACCAGGCCAGATTTCCTGTCATTTTCAACTGCACCCCCTCTCCTGAAGAGTCTCCTGGAGTGAGCCAGGGAAATCCTCCTCAAGTTTGGCATAAGGTGCAGTAAGGACTTTCTCAATTTAAATCTCCTTCTAGGCTCAGAAAGGAGGTTTACGAACCTGACTGAGCAGAACTGAGGCAGGGTGTGGCTACATGGTCCTTGCTCTAGGGGCCAGCTCTGTAAGGATGCACTGGTTCTCTACTGCTATGCTGCAGCTGGGGGGTGGGCTGGGCAGATGTTGTGTACTAGCTCTTACCAAGCTAGCACATTCAAAACAGCAGTGTAGCCATGTTGACATGGTTGGTGGGGTGGGTTAGCTGCCCAGGTACCTGTCCCGGACCTAGAGTATGGATGGTACTTGGGGCGGCTAGCCCATCCCACTGCCTGTCCCACTGCAGCAACACTGCTAGTTCTAGTGCAGTGGCTTGATCAAAGCCTGCATGCACGTCTACCCAAGCTGGAAATGACACTCCAGCACCAGTGTAAACAGACTGTGAGTTAGCTGGGCATCTGGATCAAAAGCTCTAGAGATGCCAAGGAGCTGGTCTGTGTTTTAGTATTTTTGTATACATCTTTTTTATCGGGATCTCAAAACTGAGTGTATGTGTGGAAGCGAGAAGGTGGGGAGGTGATCTCTTTTACTGGACCATCAGCTGCCCTGAAGAAGGGCTCTGTTTAAGCTCGAAAGCTCGTCTCTCTCACCAACAGATGTTGGTCCAATAAAAGGTATCACCTCCCCCACCTTCTCTCTCTAATATACACTATCAGGGTGGGAAGGGGCCTCAGGGGGTCATTTAGTCCAACCCTCTGCTCAAAGCAGGGCCAGTCCCCAGACAGATTTTTTGCTCTGGATCCCTAAATGGCCCCCTTAAGGTGTGAACTCACAACCCTGGTTTTAGCAAGCCAATACTCAAACCAGTGAGCTATCACTTCCCCCACCCAGTAGCCTGGGACTGACACGGGTACAGTTACACTGCGTACGATGCTTGTGTGGAAGTGAGATTTAACTCATGCCTGCTCGGGGCAGTGGTGGCCAGGTGAACGGAGTACCTGGAAAGCTGTGTGAGTGAGCTGCTCCATCACAGGAATGGGGCTTCCTTTTCTGTAGAGTTTGGAGGCCTGGCCTGTGCTGCCTTCACAGACTCAGCCCTCCTGAGGGGAGCATTACTTGGAAGTGACAGGAGATGAGGCAGGACAGCAGAGCGGTTCCTGGCTCTGTCCTATATTCTCTGTGCGCCCCTGCGGGAAAGGTACCTCACCTCACAGGGTGGTGTTTGAGTGAATGTCTGAGCGTTTGAATGCAACAATGATAGGGGCACACAGGTTGCTTCACCCCAAGGCCTCCCACTCTGCCCCTTCCACTGAGGCCTCACCTTCACTCCACCTCTTCCCATCCCTGATACATCCCCGCACCGAGACCCCCCACCTGCCCGCCGCTTGCTGCTTTCTCCCCTCCTCCAAGATCCTCTCCCAGCCACCAAACAGCTGATTGGCAGCCCCTCGGATCTGCTGATCAGCGGGGCCCCGGCCAAACAGCTATGGCTGGTGGGTGCTGAGCTGGAGCACCCACAGAGTAGGTGCCTATTGATGGGGGGCCGTATGAGTCTGTTGCAGGCACCGAATGTGCCCAAGGCAAGCAACAGTGGTAGTCCGTGCCCGGAGTGCTTAGCGCCAATAAACACACCGAGGTGGAGAAGCAAAACACAAGTTTATTTGGGATCCCAAAGCGGTGCTGGGAGACTTAGTACGCCTCAGATCCAGCCCAGCTAAAACAAGCAGTCTGTTCCTTTATATCCATGAGAACTTTTCTAGCTGACTAGCAAGCCCCCGTTTCCCCTCCCTCTTCTGTCCGGCTGCAGCATTCTTTTCTCACACACTTCTTTCTCCCCCATCCCCTCTCCTGTAGCAGTTACGTAAGCGCAGGTGCATTAAGTAAACTTGGCCGCGGCAGCTCATTAGTAAGTTTTCCTTCTGCAAGTTATCTTGTCCTTCTGCTAAAGGTGCACAGGCCTCATTATTTCTGCTTTAGACCAGTTAGAACTGTTGCAACTGATAAAGGCTGTTACTCCTGGCCTTTCCCATCAGCCAGCCTTTTAGGTCGGTTAGAGTTCAAACATGGAAGGACTTTTGCTCATCTGAGGCCTAAACAGGGAGACTTTATATCCTTATTGCCTTCCACTTTTCCACGTTACTTAGGGTTATGCTTAGTGACACCAACAAGTCTGTTGATACATAGACGTGGATGGAATTCCATAGCTGCCGCTTCCTCTTCTCATGCTTTATGCAACAAGTTGTTACATATATATGGTCATGAATTATTTTTCACTCCTTGTTGAGACAGGTGCATAGACAATGATAAGCATCAATATCACTTTGGGCTTTTCAGACTCTAAGCTGGTGGTTCTCAACCTAGTTACCATTGGGGGTGCATATGCAGCTCTTTCTGTGTTATGTGGGATGCATCCACACAACAGTTATGCTACCTGTATGAGGATGTCACATGGGCCTCAGCTGTGTGCTGATTGGGCACGGGCCTCCGGTTGAGGACCACTGCTCTAAGCCAATCTTTCAAGGTGGGCTGTGCCCACATAGAGCCCTAGTAAATTCAGTGCTGCTCCACCTGGGGGTTTGACCACACAGGCCAATTTGCAGCACCAGGGTCTAAGGACCGTCATGCTCCAGACACATCTAGAATGCCTCTCCTCCTCCCAAGGTCTGATTTCTCTCAGTCCTTTGTCTGTTTATCTTTGTGCTTGACATAATTTTCACTAGTGAGAACAAGGCCCGTGTCTTAACTAAGTTCATTTTCATAGCAGCACAGTGTTTTCCTCAATCTAATCAGGCATGGACACAAGCAAAGCCAACCTCTGCATTTTTAGGGGGCCCCGGAATAGACTGGTGGGGCCTCTTCTGGTGGGGGTTTCTGATATTAAAGTGCTTCCAGAATTGTGTCATCCATCTAAAGCACTGCAGAGCCGGAATCAGGCAAGAAAAGATGACTCAGCAGCTTTTTATGTCTGCCTCTGTCTGAATGTCAGCATGGCTAGGGCTGTGAACGTGTTCTCATTTCTCAGTGGACGTCGTCTTCTCAGGCTAAGAGGCAGCACTACAGATTTGTGTGCTCTCAGGCAGAGGGCAGGGGAGGAGCTGATTTTAGTGCAGCAGTGCTATAATGAGGGCAAAGGAGGCACTCCCATTCATAATTAATAGCACTCTCAGTTACAAATCCTCAAGCTAAAGCCCCTTGCTTTCTGGGAGATACTTTGTCCACTGGCTTCTGCTGTTCACTTCACTACCAATTAGAAGAAGCAGCGACAAGAGCAGGGATTTCAAGGTGACCCTTCTCCGAGTTTCCTGCTCAGGCTTTCTCACAAGCAATTCATGCTGCTACCATATTTCCGCCCCCTTAACCCTGCAGCAGCGTAGCCTCGAGGCCCTACAAGCCCAGCAAGTACTCACTGCAATTTTTACCGCGTAAGCCCCAAGGTGTCTAATTAAGCAATAAATCACCACTCACGCCCAGTGAGCAAAAGGCGCTAGGATGAGAATACAAAATATTTCAAAAAACCCCAAGGTGGATCGGTGAGTTTAGTCTGAATTTGCAGCCTACTTGAGATGTGCTGGCTGTCTTTTTAAACCCAGTCTGTCTTGCACTTACTCAAGGAATAAGGGTCTTGGTTATGTATACGATTCTAGCAGCAATTAAGCCTGCTTTCCAGCAGTATTACTGTTGCAGACAGGTGTCCACATATTTGTGCAGCTCACAGATTGAGGAAAATTGCAATCTCCACCAGCTCTGCCCCAGCGCTCCCCACCGCCAGAAGAGCATATCAGACTGGTATTGAGTGGGTGGGTATCAGACTTAAAGTTGGCCTGCGCTATCAAACGCTGTCACTGGAACTTCAGAGATAAAGAGGAAAGCCAGCGCAGATTTTGCCTTGTGCCATAAAACTGATAAAAACCAGGCAAGAGCGGACACACGGATTAAAACCTGTATGAAGCTACAGAACAGCTTTGCAACAGAGCAAGGCAAAAGTATCACTGATCTGATGCCACGCACAGGTCCAGGTGTGCAGACTGCCACATCTTTGTTTGAAGCCGTTTAATCAGAAAACCGGAGTTGACCGACCTTCCCGCTGCACACTAACGACATGCCGCAGGGTGTTCAGAAATCAAACTCCCAGGTTCTAGTCTAGATACGGGCTGGCCAAAAGTATCCTTTCCAATGCAGCCTGACAGAGCGCTCCGCACTGCAGCAGATACTTTCCTGTTGCACGCTGCACAGCACTGATGCCACAATGTGGCAGCCAAGCATACGGCTGTCTGCTCTTGTCTTGTACTGTGATGTGGTCAAACCCCTTGCGAGGATGGACTTTTGATGGGGGGTAGTGGGCAGCTGCAGTGAACGGTTGTTGCGTTTGCTCCGGTTGTTGCCATGAGTTCTCAGGAAGACAGACACACAGGAAATGGGATCTGGGTAAAACAAAGTATCTTAAGGTATGTCTGCTCTGCAATCAGAGATGTGACTGCTGCTTTTGTAGACATTCCTGAGCTAACTTTGATCTAACAAGCTTGAATTGCAGTAGCAGTGCAGCTGTGGTGACAAGGGCTCTACAGGGGGATGCATTCCAGTGGCTAGCCTCTGATGTACCCTACGGATAAGATGTGTCTTTCTGCAGCATGGCAAGGGAGGCCCGAAGGAGCAGGGTGATGCTCAAAGAGACCGTGGTTCATGGAGATGGGGAGAATGCAATCTTTGCTGCACATCCTTTTGGGGCAGGGTCTCTCTCACGCACCACAGTTAGCATGACACATTGATTTTAAGCCTTCGGGTGCTACCATAATACAAACAAGAGCTCCTCTCCTGCTGCTATGAAGAGTCCTTTGTGGGCTTTGGGAGCCGTATGTCAGGCTGGAATTGTGGGGCAAGGTGGGAAAGCAGCTACTTTTTGTGGCTTGCTACCCAGCAGCTCAGCTGACATGCCCCAGCAGAAATTACCTACCCAAGCCTTCAGAGAGGGGCAGTCTGGTGTTGGGATGGGAGATGGGGAGCCATTCGGAGCATGACTCCTGATGCTGCCAAGAGCAGGGAATGCTGCCTGGAGGGCCAATTCCCCTTGCAAATGGATGCTTCAAGCTCTGCAGAGAGGAGAGTGCATGTCCCCGTGAGCCCTCGGGGAACATGCTCCTCATTCCCTCTGTGTCGTAGCAAGTCCCTCTCTTGATGGGGGAATGCTGCGCCTACATCGTGTGTTCCTAGTCACAGCATTCTGCAAGTACTTTGCCCTTCTGCGGGGAAGACTCTGCCCCACGTGAGTGTCAAGGGCGAGGAAAGAGCACAAGCGGCTGTGGTTCGGGAGAGCTGAGGGCATGTCATTTGCTCTCCCGGTTAGGTGGTGCTTGAGTTAGGTTTGGGTTCCCTAATCCCTGTTGTCTGGCCCTCTCTGAAGCAGTGCCCTCCTGTTGCACCGTGAGCTGTCTCTCTCTCTCCTGACAAATCACCCTGCATATTTTTCTTGATCTAGTTCAGGGGTAGGCAACCTATGGCACAGGTGCCGAAGGCAGCATGCGAGTTGATTTTCAGTGGCACTCACACTGCTCAGGTCCTGGCCACCAGTCCAGGGGGGCTCTGCATTTTAATTTAATTTTAAATGAAGATTCTTAAACATTTTAAAAACCTTATTTACTTTACATACAACAATAGTTTAGTTATATAATATAGACTTATAGAAAGAGACCATCTAAAAATGTTAACATGTATTGCTGGCACGTGAAACCTTAAATCAGAGTGAATAAATGAAGACTCGGCACACTGTTTCTGAAAGGTTGCCAACCCCTGATCTAGTTACACAACTGTGGATGGAGAGGTCTGTGCTAAGTGACCCCCATTGGCATCGGGCCTTGGTCATTGTTTCTGCTTTTCCTTTTTTTTGTTTAGAGTGTTGCTGCAGCCTTGTTGGTCCCAGGAGATGAGAGAGACCAGGTGGGTGAGGGAATCTCTCTTACTGGACCAATTTCTGTTGGTGAAGGAGACAAGCTTTCGAGTTTCACAGGTCTGGAAAGGTACCCAGAGTGTCTGAGCTAAATACAAGGTGGGACAGATTGCTTAGCATAAGGGGTTCACACATGCTGTAGGAGACCACTTAAAATGAAGTCATTTTCTTTGTTATTTTCTCTACTCTCAAATTTTCTCTTTCACCCAACCCTTTCCAGACCTTTCAGTTCCTCTTCTACAGTTCCAATATGTTTACCATTTGTTTCTGCTTCTTTTCTAAAATGCCACAACTGACAATGTCTGACTGCATATTTTCCTTTCATATTTCACTCTGCAATATGATGCTTGGATATTTTGCTGCATAGATAAAGTATATATCTATATCATTGATAAAAATCAGCAGCAATTTATTCACTTGCAGTCCCTCTGTCTATCAAGATATTGCAGTCCTTATTTTAAATCTGTTCCTTTCACTTGAGTCAATCAAAAGAAGCAATTAAAATCTCGTGTTTGGAATTGCCCAGTGGGCACTTCCCCACCTAAGGAAAAAACACCATATATTTTCCAAAATGAATTTACCTTTATTGCATTTCTCTCTCTCAATCTTTATCCCACTGCAGTCATTTGAAGCTTTCTTCTCCTCCATCTTTCCACTGGAAATTCTTTCTTTCATGCTGGGTAAACAGCACATCATGGACCTCACGCCTTCAACTCAGCTGTTGCATGGCTGGGAAGAATACTTTTCTCCTTCCGAAAATGAAATGAGAAACCTTGGGATGTATAAACCACTTCCCTTTGCGCCCTTTCTGGTTTGTCTCATTGACTGCTTCTGTGTGTTTGATTGTTGGTAAGTTTATACGGTCTCATTGTATCCCTCATCCCCCGCTTTTCTGTATTCTCTAGGAAGGAAATAAGTATTTTATGCCCTTGGACCACTTTTTAATTTAGTCTCTTACTTTCAGCACTGAAAGAACCTGTTGGGTTTTCCCCTTCTGCTGCCTCTGGAATCTCAGCTCTCCACATATTCACTCTGCAGAACTTATATCTCTCGCCAAATATTCTGGCCAAGTTGGATTCTGGGGTCAAGTCATCTCTTCAATTCTGAGCTCAGTGGCTGCAAACCTGGAATAACATTCCAGACGTGTCAGGAAAAGCATGGATGATGATGATGTTGGTATCTTTGCGCCAGGTCCTATGAGGTGCTGAGAATCTTAGCTCCCACCTCAGGCCCTGCTTCAGCAAAACACATAGTTCAGTTCCACTGACTGCACTGGAAGTAAGCGTGTGCTTAAAATTAATTGCTTTGCTGACAATCAGGGCATAGCTGGAGTTGAGGGCACTTGGACCTCACAGAAGGTGCTCAGTACATTGCATGATCAAAAGTTCTACTACGTTTCCTAAGCCCAAACACCCTAGCTTTTCATTTTGTTTTCATCTCTGGAGCTCTCTGATTTAATTTATTTTCCTTTTTCTGCCTCCTGTGACAGAACAGTCCCCTGGACCCTTCTCTTTCTTGTTGCCATCATGTTCCTTAGTCTCTCTTTGATCTCTTCACATTGTTCCACCAGGAGAACTTTAGGAACATTATTCAGTGACTCCGTGCCACGTACTGAGGGGACTCTGAGAGCTATAAGAGACAGGAGTTAGATGAAGCAAGTCCTACCTTTTTTCTCTCTCCTAGATGTTATCAGACTTACAAGGTCAAGTTGAGCTAGGGTGACCAGCTGTCCCAGTCTTACAGGGACAGTCCCAATTTTGGGGTCTTTTTCTTATATAGGCTCCTATTACCCCCCACCCCGTCCCAATTTTTCACATTTGCTGACTGGTCACCCTAAGCTGAGCCTCACTATTTGACTGGGTAAGAGGTGTAAATGCTAATATATTTGTTTAGCCAATCAAAAGAAGTTGTCCTCCAAGAATGACATTTTTAAATACCTAGGCGTCAATATTGATTGTTAAATGTAAACTGATATGGGCTCTAAACCCAGAAGACATACATTTGACTCAATCAAAGAAGGAACTGAGATGTTAACATTATGGACAAATAATCCAGTAACCCAACTTGTACTAATTAAATTAGTTCCTTCCTTTAGCTATTCAGCTTCTTGTTCCAAAGTACAATTGCTGAAATTAATTACTATGGCTGAGTCATTCATGTGCCACATTTGACTACAAGAATACAGCATTTCTAGACTAGAAGATAGAAAAATAAGTGTATTTTAATGAGAAGTACTACACAATTTGTTAGGACTTAAATGAGATATGATTCCTTTTCTGTGCCAATGGGCTGCGCTGAGGGAATACTGGGAACTACAAAAAGTTCTGTGCTGTCATAACACCACCTGCCGTTCTATGACAAATGGGAACTACTCAGAATTAATAACCTCAAGATGTCCTCTGACCACCTAGCAGAATTTTTTAACACATCCCTAGAAGTCCAAGGAACAGATAGAAAAAAACAAACAAAACTCCAGATGGCAAATCAGGAAAAAAGGAAGTTTGGAAATAATAGTGGCCATTTTATAAACTCTCAGGTGCAGCTTTTCAATCATTAGCAAACCATTTGCTAATGAAAAGAAAAGTTGTGTTCTCTGAGACTGGAAATTCTAGAAGTGCAGACAGCACTGTAGAACTGCAGATTTGTGTCATTATCGTCTCTTTATAAAACTGAGAAAGCTAGAGAGAAAAACTAACAAATAGAAATTATACACTGTGTCTTGCTCAGTTTGCTAAAGCAGAGTCAAACGCTGGTAGGGAATGTGAGTGTAATTGCTGGCAGTCTCAGAAGTACTAACTCCATTGACACAATACCATTGGTCAAATTCACACCTATCAAAACCAGGCATGACTTCCATTGACATTTCTGGGAGTTGGGCCAGTTGTGAAATAGTTCCCCAGTCTTTAAATGACCTCTGACGGGCTGCTGTCAGTTAGACATTGACTTTAGTTCTATTATTAGAATTTTCAACCTGATGGTCTCGGTTGGTGGAGTAGTTCTGTGAGTGCTTGTGTACGCCCATTCCAATGGAGGGTGTGTCTGGCCCAGGTACTGATGCCAGAGAGTTTTCACTAGCAGTTTTCGCTCATGCCTGGAGCTGACAGTTTAAGGGTGGTGTGGCCTTGTCCATCCCTGCAGGTCCTTCTTATCATCTGTGGTTAGCGCGTGGTGTTGTACATACAATTATTGTCTTTATCTCCTATTTTTATATAGTATTTAGAGGTACTCAGTTTTCAGGATGGGATCTGACACTTGTGATAGGATTAACCTGATGGTACTTTGCACCCTACAGCTTGTGCTGCATCTTTAGATTCTATTAAATGGTCACAGGCTATAATTTTTCAATATTGTCATGACAGATGGTAGATTTTTAGGCCCAACTCCTTTGTGTTTATTTTTTATTCCTGCTATTTGTCTTACAGAATGCACAAGTGTCACTGGTGGAGTTCAGTTCTTCCAGAGATCAAATGTTGAAGGCCCAGATCTATGAAGGTATTGAGGTTCCTAGGGCTAGATTTGCCAAAGGACTTAGGTGACTGACTGCCATTGCAGTTGCCATCCTAAGTTCCTTTTTGATTCCAGCCCCTCACTTCTATTAGGGTTGCCAACCACCCAGGATTGGCCTTGGAGTCTCTAGGAATTAAAGATTAATTTTTAATTAAAGATTATGTCATGTGATGAAATCTCCAGGAATTCTTCCAGTCAAAACTGGCAACCCTAACTTCTATTGATGTCAGTGGATGTTAGGAGCCTAAATACCTTGGTGGATCTAGGCCAGAATATCTAAGATCTGTCAGGACCTGATGGAGCTCCCAGAGATACCAGCAAGATGTCTCAATGGTCCAAACAGTTGCACTTTAGCTAACGTCAGACTGTAGCGATGTGATGGTGGCCATCTTGGCTAGCACAGCAGAGTTGAACTAGGGACCTCCCAAGTTGAAAACAGGAAGTGTGATAGGTTGAGCTAAAAAGCCCTGTGCTCCAGGTGTGATCTGTCCCAGGCCCATGTCGTCTGTGGATTGGGAGTGGTGGGGGGCCATGTGACACACTGACCAGAGGTAGATTTTAAGGAGGAATTTGAAAGATAATGTGGTAATTTTTGACAGAGTTTTTCCCAGACTTAAAGGGTGGCATCAGAGAGAGGTTGTGGGGAAATGGAACGCGCAGGCAAGGTCGGAATGAAGGTGGGATTTGACCACATGAACCTGAACTAGACAGATGGGGACAGCATAAGCAGGGAGGTGGAGGCAAGAATACACGAGGACAAGGGTTGCACACCTCCAGCAAGACCATGGCAGTTCTTTGGTAGGCTGTGCATGCTTGGTGGTGGCGATAGATGCAATTATCCACTCTCTTTTCCCTCCCCCCTTACTGGGGATTGGCGGAAAGAGAAGAGCACAGGGAAAGAGAGTGGACGAGTCCCCAGAGCAAGAGGCAGTGGGAGGGGGTGAACTGGGTTTCAGCAGGGGACAGTGAGAAGTGCAGCCAGAGGGTGGCATGTGCTCATGGCCTGTGAGAGCCTGCAATGTTCAGGCTCTGTAAGGGCAGGGATCAGAGGCTGCTGGTGGAGTGGGAGCTTCAGTAAGCCAGCCTGGAAGTTGCTCCTTCTGCTCCTGTCTGCTGAGGGTGTGAGAGAGCCTGCTGAGGCCCGTGGCCCCCAAGCGTCTGCGATCTGGCCAGCCAGGGAGCAGGGAAGGGCTAGTGGTCCTGGCACTCTCCTTCCTCTGCTGCAGCAGTGGTGATGACCAGCACGGTAACACTCAGGTTACGCTGCAGGGGGACAATCTGCATTTTACCCAGAGACGTTAATGGGACATCCCCAAGGTCACACAGGGAGACAGAGCCCAGATCTAGTGTCACCCAATCTTGTGCCTTAGCAACAATCTCATCCTTCCTTCCCTGAGACATGAATAGTTCTGGTGAATAGATCTTTACCTCTACAAGGACAAACCTTCCAAAATCCTCAACTTTATTTTTTTTAAGCAAAATGTATATGTTCCAGTTTTGACTCTAGCCCCATCAGATGAGCACAGTGGACTCAGGTCTGCAGGTGTCTGCCATTGCATGCCAGGCGTTGTCCTTGGGAGGGAGGGAGCGCAGGAGGCAGGGCCCTGGTGGGATTGGAAAGATTTCCTGTTTGCTCCAAGTGAAACGAGGATGGATGAATAGAGACAAACCACTTTGCTTATTGCGGTGAATGTGCAGCACCTTAGAAGCTCCCTTCCATTTGACATATAATGGTTTAAGGTGCCTCCTAGGCAGATACGATTCTGCTCTGCTGCTTAATTGCCTTGATCTGATTCTGCCGCCTTCCCTTGTCAAACCACTGGTAGCTTCCGTAGTCAATTTGTTCCCTGACAACGGGAATAAAACAGTGTGTTTATTTAGGCTGCACTGATCATAGAGATTAATACACCGCTTTCAGAAAACGTGAAGCTGGCTTTTAACAGGCTGGAGAGCAGGTAAAAATTTGGCTAGTTTTTTTCTACATCCTGTCCCCAAACCTACAGTCTTAACATAAAAAAAATGAGGGGGAAAGCATGTGGGAGCTACCTTGTCTTCAGCTACTGTCACTCACTAGTCACAAGGTTCCATCTCCAGAGTCTTACGGACACTTGCAGAATGGCAGGAAAGCATCAAAGATCCAAACCATTTTCTATTTCAGTCTAACAACTTTATTTGGGCCAAATGAAGCCACCCTGGACACCCAGTGCAATCCCGCTGAAATCAGAGGGATAACAGTAGAGGATGGGAAACTGCACAGACTATGGCCCTTAAGTAAGGGCAGTAATCTCAAATTCATTTCCCCTTCCCACTTGGTCTTGCTATGAACTCGTGATCCGGCTTGAAGCTGAGGTTAGAATCAAGTTCTCTCTTCACTTTGTTTTTTGGAAAATAAAATGGTGCACTTCTATTGTTTGGTCTGTTTTTCTGCAAGGAAGAATGAACGGTCTCATTTCTGTATCTCTTTGGATTGGTTGAGTAATCTCTCAGACTTGTCAGATTTAAGGCCAAATCTTGCCCTGGGATGCATGCTCACAGCTTCTAGTGAAGTCACGGGAAATTGTGCCCACTTCTGTGAGAGTATCTGACCTGCATAATGATGAATGGCTTAGTGGGAGCTGTGCAATTGCCACCACTATCAATAACTGCCTTATGTTGTCTCATTGGTTTAAGTTACAAAGAGACGCCATCTAAAATGAAATCTGAGTCTCACAGTTTTATTGTGGGGGCTGTGGCTTCTTGTGGTCTGGTTAGTGGAATGGTACAATCTATCTGATGTAAAGGTTTAAGTTTATTAATTCCTTGTTGAAGCATAATGGATGAAAGCCCGCTTTTAACTAAATTACTGTCTGTGATGTTCAGTAAGGTGTTAGCTCATAACTTTCCAGCCTTTCTTAGAAGAGGGCTCAGAAAATCAGTACTTGGTCCTGCTAATGAAGGCAGGGGGCTGGACTCGATGACTTTTCGAGGTCCCTTCCAGTCCTAGGAGATATGTATATCTCTTATTATTATTATTATATAATGAAGCTGGTGACTTATATTGTAATATTCATAGCTAAAGAATATGAATATTGCTTCAAGAAACTGACGACAGTGAGAATTGTGGTTTCTCTTCCAGCTGTTTGACTTTTGCCAGCTGATATGGTTTCCCCTAGGTTTCAATCTCTGTCTAGAGCAACCTACAACAGGTCTGGACTCCCCTTTGGCCTCTTCCAAAATGGACAAAAAATGAGCTCATTTATTTCCTAGTCCTTTTCCCCAGCATGCATTGCTGCCCAGCCTACACTTCCCTGTGTCCCATCAAACTACCAGTCCCAGAATGCCTTGGTTCTTGAGAAGTGTTGTGCCAAGTGATATCTGTCTTCAAGAGATGAAGACAACTTGTGTCGGTGCCTGAGCCTTCTTAATAGCTGAGCTACCTATTTCCAGAAAATGGCAGAGGAATATAGGAACCACAGCCCCAGCTCAGACAAGGATTGTGTTTAGTTTTTTGGTACTGTCATTGGAAGAGGCAAGGAGCTCAATTATGGAATAACCTGCCCACAGGAAAATCTCTTGGTCGTGAGGAGTAGGCCCTTGCTTTGAAAGGAACAAAGTTTCTGTTCCTTATCAACTTTTATCCTGCCTTGTGTCAATGTGGGCACTTGATATTTTTTTACTGGCATCTTTTCCAGTGCAACACACCCTCTCCTTTCCATAATAGCCTGTATAAGAAGGAACTGATATAAGAAAGTCAAAAAGAAACGCTACCTTCTCCCAACCATGAGTGGCAGGTAATGGCTAGAAAATGTCTAATAAAGCCTAGGTCTATGAGATGATTTTTGTACCACTGGCTTTGTCATGGATTGAACTGAACCGAATACAAGGGAGTTGCATCTTATGCAGGGGTTAGGTTCCAAAGTCAGCACGTCAGGCGAAAATCGCATATAGTCAAAATTACCCGTCAAAATCCCTTAAATCGCCCATAAAGTACAGTATATTGTACATGGTTTTGTGTATACAACCCTGTACAGTAATATTTTTAAATGTATAATGTATACAGTAATGTACAGCATATAATGAAGAGCACATACTATGTGTGATTCTGAGGCTTCGTTCCATAGAGGGATCGTATTCAGAAATTAAATCATTCAAGTGTTTCGCCGCTTTGAACACTTCAGCAAATTTATGAAGATTCTAACTTGCTGGCTTTTCCTGTTCATCATCATCATCTTCGTCTTCTCTAGATGATTTTATCGGTTCCTCTAACTCTTCATTAGTCAATGTTTCTCTATGGCCCTCAATTCATTCTTCAGTTTCTTCCTCAAGGATGTCAACAAAGCCATTACCACCCACTTGCCTGGCCACCTGAACAACGCATTTCACTTCTTTATCAACGGTCGGGAAACCCTTAAAATCATTCACACATTCTTTCCATAGGCTTCGCCAACATGCATTGCCTGTTCCAGGCTTGATTACACATTTTTGATGTTGAAGCAGTTCCTAAAACTGTTAAACCAACCTTGGCTGGCTTTGAATTTCTTCTCATCAAAAGGCAGGAGTTTTGAACAGCGCATAGAGGCTAAGAGCCTTTTCTTGCAACGTGTTGCCATTGATAGGCACACGTTTACAGTTCATGTCTTCCAGCCATAAGTTTAATGTCTGTTCAGTCTTCACTAAAGTCTTATCACGCACCTGGCTCATCACCTTAGGTTACAGGACTAGTCCATCTCTTTTTGCAAAGCCATGTGGAATATTTACTTGGAAGTGGGAAGGCTCTAACGTTGTTGTTTACACTTGAGTTTTGACCCTTTGTGACAATTAGCTTGAGTATGTCAAAATCCCTTTAATATCTTAGTTTGTGAAGCAGCTTTTCTTGATTCTTTAGGAGAGTTACTTATCAGTGGTTTCAGTTGCTCCTCCTTTTCATTCATGTGGTTAAGGATATTGGTCTTGCTGTCGCATTGTTTATCTGCCATAATGCACCAAGGAAATTTGATCTCTGTGTGTGTGCATGTGTGTGCAGCTCACATTTTCATGCAGTACAGTTTTTTCATCTATGTGGCAGAAGCCGTCCAGAAAGCATTGTTTATGCAACCAAGAGAGTATTGTTTGAAAGCCAGTTTCACATATGTTCAAACAACTGTTTGTACTCGGTGTGAAAATATTCAGGGCCCTTTTGAAAACATATGTTAAGAGTTTTTGAAATATTTCTACATTTGGGGTAACCCAAGAACTAACAGATAAAAGCTGCAAAAGAACTAAGCTGCATCTAGGAGAGTCAGTGAAACTCATCTGTCCTTGTTTGTTTAGTGGTTAGCACATTTTACGTATGGAAGCAGAACAGCAGGGTGACTCTAAGTGGAAGGATGGTCCTTGTGTCTAATTATTATTATTATTTATTTGTATTACCATTGTGCAAGGAGCCCTTGTCATAGACTAGGATCCCATTGTGCCAGGCGCTGTCCATGCACAGTGACACAAAAAGACAGTCCCTGGCTTCAAAAAGCTGATGCTTGACAAATGTTTGTCATGTCGTTTAATGCTTTACTGGCAGGCATTCAGCCGTTACAGCGAGAGGGGCAGCCTAGAATGGTAATGAATAGAATTGTTGTTCAAGCAGGAGGGACTTGGGAGATTGGCTCCCATTTCAGGATTTGTTACCAACTTCCTATTGCTTAATCTCTCTGCCTCATTTCCCATGTGTAAAACGGGAACACGAACCCTTTCTTTCTCCTTCCTTTGTCTTCTCCATTTACACTGCAAAGTCTCCAGGACAGGGACTGACCCACACTGTAGGTCTGGGCCGTGCCTAGCACGTTGGATCCCTGATCTAGGTTGCGGCCACAAGACGGTACCATTCAAATAATAAATGTGTATTGGACAGCAGAACAGCTAATTCTGGGATCCCAAACTGCTCCTGCAGAATAACTGTATTCCAAGAGTTTCATTCTTTTTTTCTTTACTGTGACATTAGGGATCCAAAAGGAACATTCATCATCCCTCCCTGGTTGACAATTTACAAAATATTAGAGTTAATTTGATATTTCCACCCTACAATGGATAGGGTCATTGAGAGATTACCTTACTCCTGTCTCCCAGCTCTGTCTCCATATGGCTGCTAGGTTTTTAAGACACTGGTGCTTGGTTTCCATTTATATTTCAGAGTCTTATTTGACCAGCTATCTGAAAGTTTCCTGGAAAAAAAAATGCATGTTTACCGACAGCATTTGGCTCTGCTAAAAAAATTGATGATGAGACACAAATAGCACCCACTATGGCTAAAATTAGTATCCTTTGCAGTACTTCTGCAGGGAGCTGCATATCCCAGCAGATGGAGTAAGATAAACAGCAAATACACAGGCACGGATGCTTGCTAGTTCCCTGTAGGACCTAAATGTAAACTGGATGGCATATTGCTAACAGTATAAATTTAGGATAAAGTCAGCTGATCACAATGGCCAGATTAGAGGTTTACCTTGCATCCCTGTGTCAGTGAGAACTGTAACTGCAGATGTCCCAGCCGCAAACTACCAGTAGCAGTCAATTAGCAGTCACTACATTTCCCTAAGGGTATGTCTACACTACTTGCCGGATTGATGGGTAGTGATTGATCTACTGGAGATTGATTTATTGCGTCTAGTGTAGAAGCAATAAAATCTATCCCCGATCGCTCTGCCATCGACTCTGGAACTCCACCACACTGAGAGGCAGCAGCGATCGACTCCCTGCCATCCACACGGCAAGGTTATTCACATAGCTGAAGTTGTGTATCTTAGGTTGACTCCCTTCCAGTGTAGACCTAGCCTAAAGTTGAGACGCACCCTACTATCCTACCACAAAGATATATAACTCAAAGGGAAGGATGCCTGTAGTTTATGGAGAGCTATTAATTTTGTTTTTTGAGAAAGCTTGATGGATTGTTTGTGCTGTTTAGCATCTGTTTTGGAACACGCAGTGTCAAACGCAGAATATCTTCATTGTTCGAATACACACCACTCTGTGGAGTGCTACTGCTTTGCAGTTACTTTCTGAATGTAAATAACAAGCACAGATGGAACTGGCCCATACAACCAGAAATAAACTCCTATTCACCGAGCAAGAGGCTGAGCATTTGGAAATGATAAATGGGCTTCTGCCTGAGTGGAAGTATATAAGTTGGAAGGCCGCATTACAAGAATGATTTATGTACAGTGTTGCTTGACGGGCTTGAAGGAACAATGAGACATCACGTCATCAAGGTGTTGGGTGATATTTCCATAATACTGTGGAACCTTTGATCTGAGCAGTGAATGGGACTACCTGCAAGAGGAAAGTCTCCTTGTGTGAGCAAGAGGTTTTCAGGATCATGCAAGGTTAATGTGGGAGGAGGGATAGCTCAGTGGTTTGAGCACTGGCCTGCTAAACCCAGGGTTGTGAGTTCAGTCCTTGAGGGGGCCACTTAGGGATCTGGGGTAAAATCAGTACTGGGCCCTGCTAGTGAAGGCAGGGGGCTGGACTTGACGACCTTTCAAGGTCCTTTCTAGCTCTATGAGATAGGTTTCTCTCCATATACACCTCTACCCTGCTATAATGCAGTTGTGGGGAGCCAAAAATCCTACTGTGTTATAGATGAAACCCTGTTATATCAGGGTAGGGGTGGCAGGGCTCCCCATAGCAGCCAGACCCTGTGTTATATTGGGTTGCATTATAGCAGGGTAGAGGTGTATTATATTATCTTTATATTAAGTCCATTAATGGCTATTAGCCAGGATGGGTAAAGAATGGTGTCCCTAGCCTCTGCTTGCCAGAGGGTGGAGATGGATGGCAGGAGAGAGATCACTTGATCATTACCTGTTAGGTTCACTCCCTCTGGGGAACCTGGCATTGGCCACTGTTGGCAGACACGATACTGGGCTAGATGGACCTTTGATCTGACCCAGTATGCCATTCTTTTGTTCTTATGCCCTTGCAATACAGAGGCCTATTGGTGGTTCTCTACTTTATGTCGGCAACTCTTGTGAGGCCCGATATGCTCAGTGCACCTCACATGCTGTTACATTTATCCGAAAGGTGGCAGTCATATAAAATTGGAAATCTAATTACTCACGGATCACTAATATCCTTGAGTGACGTTTGTACCATTAACCTACACAGAATTATACAGATGTGCTGGTAATATGTGACTCAAATGTGTTTAAACCAGGTGCGTCAGGGGAAGTTGATAAACAGGTTTTTCCAGACAAAGGAAAGCGGCTGACACCTCAAGGCAGGTATGGCCAAGGACAGTGGGATATTCATTTGTATCAGAGATTGCAGGAAAATCATCTGCATTGTAAAAATCACAAGCAGGGGCAAAGCCAACGAGTTGTCTGCACCTGCTAGTGTGTGTCTATACTCAGCAGGGGAAAGGAACTTGATCTGAGAATACACTTTCGAAGAATGCATTTCAAAGGTTTATTGGGTTATCACGAGAGAGGGAGAGAGCCCCAAGATATCCTTCACCAGAGAAACCCAAGTGCTTTAGGACTGGATCCTGGCTAAGGACTAGCCAGCCTTGCTGGAAAATTGACTAAGGTGAGAAAAGACTCTAGTTTGTTAAGCTGAGTTTCAATCTTAGTAACATATTTTCACATTTGTTTGCTTGTAACATTTCTATCCCTATTAGTTCTACTTGGTTCATCTATGTCCCTATGTTAATACATTATTTTACTTTTACTACCAACCAACTCAGTGCTGTGATTGAAGGGAAGGGCATGTTAACCCCCGTTAAGTGTACTGCCTCTTTAAAGGAGCAGTGAACTTTGCGGGTGCCACAGTCAGAGAGGCTGAGCACTGCAGAAAGGCTGTTTGAGGAGAGCTTGGGTGGTCTGGTTGTTGAGGTCACTCTGCAAGGAGTAATGGGGTGTTGGGAGCCTGGGTGAGATCACTAAACTTGTCGGCTGGCTGTTGGGTGTCCAGGCTGTGAGTCACAACAACAAAGCATTGTAGGCACCCAGAGTTGCAAAGCAGGGGCTGACTGAATCCCTTACTGGCTGGGAGGATCCCCAGAGCAACACAGCTCCTTCAAAATAATTTATGGCCCACTGGCTTGGCTAAAGCAAAACTGAGGAATGCAAAGGTGGGTTTAAGTCCTAACCTGAACTGGCAGGATCTTTCCGAGCCTGGTGCACTGTGATATATTCCTAGCTTACACCTCAGTGCTGGGGAAGAATTAAGATGGGGAGTAACTGTGACAGATGACAACAATCACTAGGAAAAATATAATTGTGAACAAATATTTCAAATCCTACCTTGCCGCTTCTGAGCCAAATTCTCTGCAGGATCAAACTGACTTCAGTGGAGCTGCACCCATTTACACCAGCAGATGATTTGGCCCTACCTCCTCAAATAGCCCCACCCCCTTCTTATCATTGATTGTCCCCAAACCCTCTCACTTCCAGAGCGATGTCCTGTGTTTTGTTGTCGTCTTTATTTTTCTTCTCTGCTTTTGGTTTGGGTCCTTCGGGAGCAGGGGCCATGTCCAACTCTCCGTTTGAAAAGCACCGAGCCCATTGGTGATGCTGGAGCAATGTTGCCTACAAGCAATAAATGAAATATCAGACTAACGATTGAACTATGATCAAAGGTATTCAGGATTTTCAGTGTTAGGGATGCAGAACTGGGCAAGTTCCTTCATTCTGATAATTGCTAGTGTCCCTCTCCCCTTGTTTACCAGTTTCCTCCCATGTTTAAGAAGCGTTGATCCTGGGAATACTTTTCCCTTGCTGCTGTGGAGACTGCATGGGCTGCTGTTTGATCATTTAACCCAATTGGGAGCTGATCTGTATGATATTTACTGCTTCTATTTCATTGAGAAAAAAGACCATTTTCATTGAACAATGTTGTTCAATGAAAAATTTCAGCCAGTGGTAGCTGAGATGTTTCCATCACACACATTACTCACTTCTTGTTTGTTTCCAGCAACTCACTGGTCTAACTCACTGGACTCTCCTCCTCTAAGATGTCATGTAAATTGTTCCTCCTAAATGTCAAATGGTAACATTAGATCTGGTCAGAATATGGAATTTCCATCTTGAAATTTATTTTCATTTGGAGTTGGAACGAAAAGTTGAAATTTCAAAATTTACCCTGGAACAAAAATTCCTACAAAATTTGATTCGGAAACATTGAAATGCTTTCTTCTGATAATGTCAAAAACTTTTAATAATATTGAAATATTATCACATGAAATATTACATGTAATATTAAAATTAATATAATAGAAACAGCTAAATGAAGCAATAAAATGTTTTCTCCTTATCAAAACAGAAAGATTTTTGACATGAGCAAAAAGAGAAAGTCCAAATGATTCAATTCAACACTTTTCTGTCAAATTTAATTGAAACTGACATTTTCATGCAAAATGGTTTAATATTAACAAAATTGCATTTTCTGAGGGAAACTGTTCCGTCTAAAATTTTTTCAACCATCTGTAAGCATAATTATTCATAAGAAGGCAATAGATGGCTGTAGAAAAATGTTGTCTTCTTCATAGAAGAGTACATACAAAACTAAATGTAATATGGGTGGAAGAGCTCACATGCATGGGGTTCTGATGGGGACTAGCAGAAAGGGAATGTGTACGCTCCACCCTAGATCTATAGTGCGTTGTTAACATACTCTGCCTCTGTTCCTGCTTTGTCTAACCTTGGATCTTTTATACAAGTCTCATACATTTATACTTTGTGTATAGAGGGAAATGTTAATGAGGGCTTGATCTTAAATACTATCCTGAAACTATTTACACTATATTGACAATTCCATTTGGTTTATTCTACACTGGCCAAGTGTGATGGGGTGGACTAGGTCCAGACGCCCCCTGCTGGAAGCCTCAGGGTTCTGCCACACCCACCTAAGGAAGGAGCAGTGAAGAGGTCCTCCAAGCAGGCTAGAGTGGCTACCAGTCAGGGCCCAGGAGGCTCATATAAAAGGAGCTTGGAGCAGAAGAAGAAAGGACTGCAGGCCTGGCTGCCTGAAAGAGCAGCAGGGCCACAGATGGTTTGCTAGCAGAGACCAGGCGAGCATTGAGGCAGCTCCTGGCTGGTTGCTAGGACTGAGAAGGGACTGAGCCTGGGGAGGGCTGCAGGAAGAGAGTGTCTCCAGGGAGGAAGCCCTGAGGATACCGCCGATACCAGGACTCGACTACTTAAAGACCAAAGCCCAGGGAGGGCTATAGAGAGAGACACCACCAGAGGGGTTGTCATAAACAGATAGTAGGAGTTAATAGCACAGAAGTACTTTATATCTCTTTTGACTGTAAAGGGTTAACAAGTTCAGTGAGCCTGGCTGTCGCCTGGCTGGAGGACCAATCAGGGGACAGGATACTTTCAAATCTTGAGGGAGGGAAGTTTCTGTGCGTGCTGTTAGTTTTCGGTTGTTGTTGTCTCTGGGTTCTGAGAGGGATCAGACGTGCAACCAGGTTTCTCTCCAATCTCCCTGATACAGGTTCTTATGTGCTCAGAATAATAAGTACTAGGTAGATAAGGCGAGTTAGGCTTATGTTTGTTTTCTTTCTTTGCAAATGTGCATTTGGCTGGGAGGAGTTTAAATGTGTATTTGGCTGGAAGGAGTTCAAATTTGTATTTTGCTGAAAGGATTTTAATTTGTACTTGAATACTTAGGCTGGGAGGGGATATCCGCAGTGTCTATAGCTGAAAAACCCTGACCTAATCCATCTTAAATTTACAAAATCAATTTTCACTGTTTTTCTCCTCCTACACTAAAAGCTTTCTTGTTTAAGAACTGGATGTTTTTTTATTTCATGGTGTAGAAGAACCCCAGGGGATGGGGTCGGATCACCAGGGAATTGGTGGGGAGAAAGGCAGGAAGGGGGAGAAGAGAGGCATATTTCTCTTGTGTTAGGACTACTGTCTCTTCTCACCTGGGGATTCTGGGAGGGGAGAGCGGAAGGAGGGGAAGGTGAAAATTTCTCTCCTTGTTCTATAGATCAAAGGAGTTTGAATCACAGTGATCTTCCCAGGGTAACCCAGGGAGAGGAAGCCTGGGAGAGGCAAATGGTAGGCGAAGCGTTTCACTTTCCTTGTGTTTAAGATTCAAGAGGGTCTGATCTTGGGTCCCCGGGCAAGGTTTTGGGGGGAGCAGAGTGTACCAGGCACTGGAATTCCTGGTTGGTGGCAGCGCAACAAGTACTAAGCTGGTAATTGATCTTAGAGGAATTCATGCTGGTACCCCATCTTTTGGATGCTAAGGTTCAGAGTGGGGAATTGTACCATGACAGGGGTACTGAGAGAGGCCCCAGTGGAACGTATACCTTGGAAGAGGTTTGTGCTGGTTAACATGCAGACAGTGACTTGGCCGGAGTGCTGAGGTGCTGAAAACCCACCTGGGGACCTCTGAAAGGGGTCACCAGAACTAAATAACGCAGACACACCCAACCAGAAGGGGGCATTTGTGAGAGGTGGGTGCCAACCCCGTTACACCAAGATGTTTAAAAATCTTGGCCTGCAGTTAGACTCCTAAGTCCATGGTTAGGTAGCTAAATTAGCAGCTCAATTTGCCAGTGAGCAGCCCATCCCCCCAGCTGCTGTTGTCATAAGTGGGGGCTACAGGATGCTCATCACTTCTGAAATCAGGCTAGCTGTTTAGGTGCCTAAATGTGAACTTAGAAGCCCAACTTTAGACTCCTACTTATGACAGACATGCCTTTTAACTTATATCTTAGGAAATACAGGGCAGAGCTGTATGAGCCGCTTACTTTGTAGTAGCTGTTATCTACAAATAAAAGTGTGTAGGGGGTATGTGGGGTGGGGGTGGGGGAATCTGTAAGGAAAATAACCCAGATTAAGGAAAATTAGTGTAACAATGAGAATATAATAATAGTTAATGCTTTTAATGTAAAATTATCCCAATCAAAGTGGGACTTGTAATTGTTGCTGGAAGTTGATCTGATTGGAAAAGCAAGACAGAGATAGTTAATTAGTCATAATGGCTCTTGATATCTCAAAAGGCCAATCCTTTCACATCTGACAGGCAAGATGGATTTTAAAAGCTAATAAACAGCTTATGTCCGCATCAGTAAGCCATTTGCTGATTATGTAAATATGTTCCTATCTCAAGATTGTATCCCAGAGCAGAAATGGAGACCAATGTCTGCTCTCAACTGAATGGAGATCGAAATCTGCCCTGTAAATGATTATATCTTGGGCTCTACTAATCTGACCTACTCCATGGACAAAGTTCTGCTGTCAGGTAAATGTGGACAATTTCCCAGGGGTCCTGATAGGAGCTGTGCTGGACATGTCTTGGAAGAACTTGGCTCCCAAGGATGGCACTGAGTTCCTCCTGGCTGACAGGAGATGGGACAGTGAGACAAAGGCATATTATTTCACCCACACACCTGGTGGGAAATGTGTTTAAGCACCACCTTTAGCCAAACACACAAAGGGGCCATTGCAGCTTCCTGTCTTAACTGAAGAGAAGGATGAGTATCAGGGAGAATGTTGGCCTTTGAGGGAAGCATTGCTGCTGAAATACTAGAGTTTGGAGAGCTTTATGGCCTAGGAGGACAGGTTGTTATTTGTTTCTGCATTTGTCAGTCTTTCTGTTCTGTACCAATGTCTAGTCTTTCAGCTGTAGGCCTGGGAGGGTAAGTAGGCCTGTGGGGGAGGCCTTTCTTTTTCCATAGAATATTAGGGGTGAAAGGGACTGTAGGAGATCATCTAGTCCAGCCCCCTGCTCAAAGCAGGACAAATCCCCAGACAGTTCCCCCCTCATTCCCTAAATGCCACCCCCCAAGGATTGAACTCACAACCTGGGTTTAGCAGATCAATGCTCAAACCACTGAGCTATCCCTCCTCCCAACCTGAATAGTTTTACTGCTTCTTGCCTTGTTTTAACGTTCTTCTTGGAGATGAGCTAGACCAGGTCCTTGATGCCATTCAGACTCCTTGGTGCCACTTTGGGGGCTCAAAGAGCTGAAAAGCCATCATGACGGGCCAGCAAAGGAAGCCTATCCAGCGGGAATCCCTGGGTGATGTACAGTGGTCTCCAAATCACCCCCCTGTCGATATAGGAGACTGCTACAAGAGTGCTGTGACTGATACAAGAGTTCTCTGTCTGTGTATATGTGTAAATAGAAAAGGTGCCAGTAGGTGGCACTCAAGAATATGTAGCATAGTTTCTGGGTTTAGTAGGACAATAAAACTTGTACACTGTTCCTTTATGCAGCAATTTATATCAGCTCCAGTATATTCACCAGCTGGTGAGCTGCTTCCTTGGGTCCATAACTACCTGGCATAGTTCAGGGCAGCCAGCATAAACCAGCCTCAGAATCTGGCAGTGGTAACTGGTTTCTTTGTGACTACCTTTGATGGGGTGTTCACCCACACCGGCTCTGAAGGGGTTAAGGTGGTGCAGATAAGGGCCAATTAGCTATATAGGCTGTACCTGGTGGAGAGTCTGGCTTGACTGAAAATGACTGATAAAGCCCTGGTGGGGAGGAAGTTGGCTGAGGTATAAAGCCAGGAAGTTTGCAGCAGAAAGGGGCTGCCGTGTGGAAGGCAGCACTCACTCTCTGGGCTTGGAGAGGGAAAAGGAAAAAACCCAGGGAGAGGGAGGAGCTCTGGGATTCTGCCACTGAGGGAAGGACTTACTCAGATGGGAGCCTGTGGGAGGTGAAGTAGGAAGTAGCCCAGGGAAAGAACAATGAGGCCAGAAGATAGAGACTATACAGAACTTAGTTGCTGATTGTAGAGTCCCTGGTCTGGATCCAGCAGGACTGCTGGAGATGACAGATGGACAGCTGGTCTGGAGGGACTTTGGTACCCAGAAGGGGGAACTATATAGTGACCTAGCCGGAGAGTCATGAAGAGAGGGAACCCCCCGAGTCACTGAGAGAGAGGGGCTGTGGGACAAGTGAATGACAGAAGGAGGTGCTCTAGCACTGAGTGAACCCTGTGACACTCCCTGTCTCTGCTGCACCTAGCATCTATTGCCCGGAGCCCCTTGCATCTGCAAAGGCAAGCGTGAGTGTTTCAACAGCTCTAGCCTGCCTGAGCCGTATTCCCCCCTGGCATCACCAGCCCTAGTTACGAAGCTGCACCAAGGATTCATTTAGCCCATTTACTGTAATTATTGCTTGCTGTCTGTTATGCCTAGAAGGAGCCGCAAGTAATTTTGCCTAGTCCAGAGCTGGAAAGAGACAGGCAAATGGTTGTGGTTGGAACAATAATACTACTAAATATTAAATTAGTAATAACTCAGTATAAAGTGTCCTGAGGCTTGTCAACATGCATTCTGCAGCCGGAAATAGGCATTATTCATAGCCCCGCTGCTGTTGTGCCTCTGCCTGCCTCATTTGGATACTACAGTGAATTACAGCTAATTACAGGACTTAAGACAGGCGTATACTATTCATGGCGAGGGAGTGAGGATGGCATAAAAGGTCATTACATGGTGCTGTAGGAACAGTCTGAGCAGGAGAGAGCTGTGTATGGGAATATTTCTCAAATACTGTCAGGTGGTGTGGCCCCGTTGAAATCAATGGAGCTCTGCTGATTCTCACCAGCGGAGGGTCTGGCCTTGTGTCTCTTTATTCTAGCATATTGGTTTTGAACCTGTTTATTTGCACGACTCTCTCATATGATTTATCCACCCTTCTTGTAGACACAGTGTAATCCTATCCCCTTTATGCCACTCTGGAGCTGGGAAGTCAGCATGACTGGCCAGCAGGGGGCAGGCCTTGGGTAGCATACAGCTGTCTCCTCTATCGCCCTATGTTGGCAGTTTTGTGCCCACGGAGCTCCACTGATGATGGTGGATTAGGTTGATGTACAATTGGATTGGTTCCGTGGTGGCTCAGGGCCTGCCTTTACAAGAATCCATCTGTATCGCGGGAAGCAGATAACAGATCTGATTGCTTGATCGTGTTCTTGCCTACTGACTTCCCCGGAGACCAATCAGGCAATGCTTAGCACACTTGCTGGTGTTCCAGTCACTTGGGGCTGGCTACCTGCAGGCTGGCAGAGCCCAACAGTGTTACGACCGTAACTGGTCAGAATT
Organism: Chelonoidis abingdonii; assembly: GCF_003597395.2. Taxonomy (NCBI): domain Eukaryota; kingdom Metazoa; phylum Chordata; order Testudines; family Testudinidae; genus Chelonoidis; species Chelonoidis abingdonii. Next base: position 127,194,042 of record NC_133774.1, read on the forward strand.
TTTCAAATGAAAAGTTTTTGCATGTGAAAACCGGATGTTTCCTCACTGGAGAGGGGTGGATGCAACCTTGGGGGGAATCTGGGTAGCACTGCAGGTGGGGTGCCTTGTGCGATCCTTTCCCACAGATGCTGGTGCCAGGAAGGCCACGCGCAAAGAGGGGAGAAGTACAGCACATTTATGACTCTTACTTCCTCCCCTGTTACCATAACCTCACCATGTTTAATGTTCGCCTCCTCCCTGTGAGGTGAGGCAGGGCTGTTACCCCCTATTTACGTGGAGATGGGAAACTTGGGCACAGAAAGACTAAGTGACTTGCCCAAGGTCACGCGAGAAGTCTATGGCAGAGCAGGGAATTGAACCATGCTGTTCTGAGTTCAAGGCTAGTGCCCTAACCACTAGGCCTTCTTCCTCTTTCCCACCTAGGACAAAGGAGAGCTCCCTGCTACAACCTGGGCCCCTGTGTGAAATGAGCATCCATTGTTCCCTTTGCCTTCTTTCTTCTCTACGCTCTGTTGGAATGTAACTGTTTCTGTGCAATCTGGTTAAAATCAATGCCTCTTCATGCATGTTTGATGAAGTATAAATGTCACTGGCTATGGAGCGTGAACTGTGGAATTATTTACCAGACTGAAAGATGGCCTTTAATATCCATTGGTTAGTAAGTTGCATTATTTTTTTACTTGAATAATTCACTGAGTTTTGGGAGCCTTGTTGTTGGTATTGAAAATCTGATTCCTTAATGAAAGAGACAAAACAAATTTGCAAATTTGACACCATCAGCTCTGGACTAAACAAAGACTGTGAATGGCTTGCCAATTACAGAACCAGTTTCTCCTCCCTTGGTTTTCACACCTCTACTGCTAGAACAGGGCCTCACCCTCCCTGACTGAACTAACCTCGTTATCTCTAGCTTGCTTGCTAGCATATATATACCTGCCCCTGGAAATTTCCACTACCTGCGTCTGATGAAGTGGGTATTCACCCACGAAAGCTCACGCTCCAAAACGTCTGTTAGTCTATAAGGTGCCACAGGATTCTCTGCTGCTTTTACAGATCCAGACTAACACGGCTACCCCTCTGATACAAAACAAAAGAAAACCCAGCCCACGGGAGGGAAGTGCTCGTTCCACTTCTCAGACTGCTGGGTGTGGGTGACAATCTCATTTGAAATATCCTGAATATCTGTGGTTTGCTGTGCAAAACAAACTCCGATGTCAGATGCCCTTCTAAAAGCCACATCAGTTGATCACAATGTCGTTGCTTTCATTTTAAATGAAGAATTCAGTCCTGCATTTCTGCCCCATGACTTTGGGCCTAACCCGTAGCCAATATATTTGCAATAGGAACTGTGCTGGTTCTTTGTTTTCCCTTGTCTGAGGGTAGGGTCTACAACTCCTTACTCATGTGAAGAGTCCTGGCGCAGTAAATGGGATTACTCGTGTGCATAAGAGCTGCTGAACTAGGTTTCTGTACCGGATGCATTTTAATTTTTTTCCCCCGTTAGGTAGCTGCCTTGTTTTTTATCCAAAGGAAACACAGTGTAAAATCAAAAGCGGTATTTCCACAATAAATACAAAAGCACTAATCCAGAATTCAGTGGAGTAGAGAGACTATTAACCACTCAATGCAGCATGAGTCGTCTCCAGGAAATCATAACCACAACACATCCAGCTATTGCAACACATAAGAACCCTGTGATGAGAGAGTTTGCCATTTGTAGCATGCCACAAAGCTGCAATCAAGACACACAGGTTTCTTTCTTATACAGGAGTCTAGCATAACCTTTGTCACCTTGAAGCACTTTCTTTAATTGATTTCTTTTACAAGCTAACACCTGTTGTCTATCAATCTGTCTTCCTGATGAAATAGTGAAATGGAATCCCTGATCCCTCATGCTCATTAAAGATCTAGCAGCACTTTTTACAGGTGTGTTTAGTTCCTGTGGAATGGGCAAAATGTTGGTGTGATTTCTTGGATTTGGCCTGCCTGAAGTTTCAGTTTGAGAGGCTATTTTTCACTACCACTCCTAGAAATTGGTGTGCAGTGATGCAAGTGGGTAGGTGGCACCTTTGATGTGTTTAATGGTTAGAGTAGAGGACTGGAAATCAAGAGACTTGCCACTCTGCCAACTCAGTACATAAGTCAACATGTAGCAGTGGCCACCCCTATATTCACGTTGCCTAATACTTTCCATTATAATTATTCAGCTGGGTTTGTGAAGAGTGCTAATGCCTCCATGGTTTGCAACAAGAACTTGGCAATTTGGCAGGCAGGGTGACCCTGAGGACAAGGGACAGCTGTTCAGGTTTGGACAAGTTGTGATCTACTAAAACTAAGATAATTTCCTGTCTGTATTTTCTTCAGTACAGGTTGATCCTAGCTTGTTGACCAACCCTTCAACATTAGATTAGCACTGCACATAGTACTGCACTGGTGTCTCACTTCATTGTAATGCATAGAACTTAAACCTCCTAGATGGGACGTGAATAAAATGGAGAAGGCTCCTCCACTTCCCCATCAGAATGTTTGGATGTAGGGGAATGTGCACTGGGCTAGGAACCAGGAGACCATAAATTCAAGTATCTCTTCTGCTGACTGATGTTAATAATTCTGTGCCTTTCACAGGGCTTATTATTACAGACAGCCTCATACACCACTAAGAGCTTGCACAAACTGAGAACAGAACCCAGATGTCTAACATAGCAGGCTCATGTCTCAGAGACTTGGCAAATCCATCTCTCAGAATGAATGTGCTAACTCTATGGACTCAGCTAGGCTGTCAGTAAATCTGTGGGCTACTCATGCAACCCACTGACTCAACGTTACACGGTATCCTCTAAAGACTGTTCCTCAAAAGAGAACAACCTACTGCTCCTGCCAGTTTCTGTACTGTATCCTTTAACTCAGATGGTAGAGGTTTGTTCTATATGAGTGAAGATCCAGGTTTCCAGCCTTGCTGATGATAGGCACAGGTGTGTTTGTTTCACACCAGAGAATTTTTTCTTTTTAAAACAACCTTAGGAATGATGTACAAAAAGCTACGTTAAACGAATGCCACCAAGGTTGTGAAGTCAAACATTGAGGAGTAAGAAAATGCCAAAAGATAGGTTGCTTGTGCACCCTTAACTCTGCTCATTGTGCATATTCATTATGATATATGGGGCATTCAGCAATTTTCTAGCCTGTCAAAGAAAAAATATCATTGTGTTCATTTCTATTTGTTTATTTTTCAATCTAATCCCCCTTGACTTCAATGCACTTGGTCGAGTGCACACCTGCACCTTAGCTATGCCCTTCTTGTGGAACTCCTCCTCCTGCATGTCCAGAAACTCCCTTGACTGCTGAGTTCACCTTGTTAGCATCATTTAAACTCTTCCCACGAAGGTCTTTCTTCAACCTGGGGAACAGATAGAGATTTGACAGAGGCAAATCTGGTGGATACACTGGCTGGGGAAACAGTTGAAAGCTACATTTGGTCACTGCCACCTGGGACGTGTGGGGTGATGCATTGTCCTGGAGAAAAAAAGTTCCCAAACTTCCCTGGAAATGTCAAGTCAAGGTCTCTTCTGATCGGCACTCAAGTTCTGGTCACTAACTTTGCTGACACCTTTCTCACGCCCAAGTTTTCCTTGGGGACAGCGTGCACAGCACTGTTGGGGGGGGGAGAAAAGCTCCAAGTAACTAGGCAATATGGCGTGGGGTCAGAAGTTTACATTCTTAGGCCTGCTAGCTAGCGTAAGTACATGTGATCATTTATCATTTTCTTTTGTTCTTTTGTTTGTGCACCACGAAGCTCCGCTCCAAAACGCTGTTAGTCATAAGGTGCCACAGGATTCTCTGCTGCTTTACAGATCCAGACTAACACGGCTACCCTCTTGATATACAAACAAAGAAACCCAGCCCACGGGAGGGAAGTGCTCGTTCACTTCTTCAGACTGCTGGGTGTGGGTGACAATCTCATTTGAATATCCTGATATCTGTGGTTTGCTGTGCAAAAACAAACTCCGATGTCAGATGCCCTTCTAAAAGCCACATCAGTTGATCACAATGTCGTTGCTTTTCATTTTAAATGAAGAATTCAGTCTGCATTTCTGCCCCATGACGTTTGGGCCTAACCCGTAGCAATATATTGCAATAGGAACTGTGCGCGTTCTTGTTTTCCCTTGTCTGAGGGGTAGTGTCTACAACTCCTTAACTTCCATGTGAGAGTCCTGGCGCAGTAATGGGATTACTCGTGTGCATAAGAGCTGCCTGAACTAGGTTCTGTACGGATGCATTTTAATTTTTTTCCCCCGTAGGTAGCTGCCTGTTTTTATCCAAGGAAACACAGTGTAATCAAAAGCGGTATTTCACAAAAATACAAAAGCACTATCCAGAATTCAGTGGAGTAGGAGATCTATTTAACCATCATGCAGCATGAGTCGTCTCCAGGAAATCATAACCACAACACATGCCAGCTATTGCAACCATAAGAACCCTGTGAATGAGGAGATTTGCCATTTGTAGCATGCCACAAAGCTGCAATCAAGCACACACAGGTGTTCTTTTTATAAGGAGTCTAGCATACCTTTGTCACCTTGAAGCACTTTCTTTAATTGATTTCTTTTAGCAAGCTAACACCTGTGTCTATCAATCTGTTCCTGATGAAAATAGCTGAAATGGAATCCCTGATCCCTCATGCCTATTAAAGACAGCAGCACTTTTACAGGTGTGTTTAGTTCCTGTGGAATGGCAAAATGTTTGTGTGATTTCTTGGATTTGGCCTGCTGAAGTTTCAGTTGAGAGGTATTTTTCACTACCACTCTAGAAATGGTGTGCAGTGATGAGTGGGTTAGTGCACCTTTGATGTGTTTAATGGTTAGAAGTAGAGGACTGGAAATCAGAGACTTGCCACTCTGCCAATCTCATACATAAGTCAACATGTAGCAGTGGCCACCCTATATTCACGTTGCCTAATACTTTCCATTATAATTTATTCAGCTGGGTTTGTGAAGAGTGCTAATGCCTCCATGGTTTGCAACAAAACTTGGCAATTTGGCAGGCAGGTGACCCTGAGGACAAGGGACAGCTGTTCAGGTTTGGACAAGTTGTGATCTTACTAAAACTAAGATATTTCCTGTCTGTATTTTCTTCAGACAGGTTGATCCTAGCTTGTTGACCAACCTTCAACCTTAGATTAGCACTGCACATAGTACTGCACTGGTGTCTCACTTCATTGTAATGCATAGAACTTAAACCTCCTAGATGGGACGTGAATTAAAATGGAGAAGGCTCCTCCACTTCCCCAGTCAGAATGTTTGGATTAGGGAATGTGCACTGGGCTAGGAACAGGAGACCATAAATTCAAGTATCTCTTCTGCTGACTGATGTTATAATTCTGTCCTTTCACGGGGCTTTATTATCAGACAGCCTCTAACACCACTAAGAGCTTGCAACAAACTGAGACGAACCAGATGTCTAACATAGCAGGCTCATGTCTCAGAGACTGGCTCTCCTCTTCTCAGAATGAAATGTGCTAACTCTATGGATCAGCTAGGCTGTCAGTAAATCTGTGGCTACTCCATTGCAACCCACTGACTCAACGTACACGGTATCCTCTAAAGACTGTTCCTCAAAAGAACAACCTACTGCTCCTGCCAGGTTTCTGTACTGTATCCTTAACTCAGATGGTAGAGGTTTGTTCTAATATGAGTGAAGATCCAGGTGTTCCAGCTTGCTGATGATAGGCACAGGTGTGTTTGTTTCACACAGAGAATTTTCTTTTTTAAACAACCTAGGAATGATGTACAAAAAGCTACGGTAACGAAGCCACCAAGGTTGTGAAGTCAAACATTGAGGAGTAAGAAATGCAAAAGATAGGTTGCTTGTGCACCCTTAACTCTGCTCATTGTGCATATTCATTATTGTATATGGGGCATTCAGCAATTTTCTAGCCTGTCAAAGAAAATATCATTGTGTTTCATTTCTATTTGTTTATTTTTCAATCTAATCCCCCTTGACTTCATGGCACTTGGTCGAGTGCACACCTTGCACCTTAGCTATGCCCTCTTGTGGAACTCCTCCTCGCTGCATGTCCGAAACTCCCTTGACTGCTGAGTTCAGCTGTAGCATCATTTAAACTCTTCCCACGAAGGTCTTTCTTCAACCTGGGGAACGATAGAGATTTGACAGAGGCAAATCTGGGATACACTGGCTGGGGAAACAAGTTGAAGCTACATTTGGTCACTGCCACCTGGGACGTGTGGGGTGATCATTGTACCTGGAGAAAAAAAGTTCCCAAACTTCCTGGAAATGTCAAGTCAAGGTCTTTCTGATCGGCACTCAGTTCTTGGTCACTAATTTGCTGAGCACCTTTCTACGCCAAGTTTTCCTTGGGACAGCGTGCACAGCACTGTTGGGGGGGGAGAAAGCTCCAAGTTAAACTAGGCAATATGGCGAGGTTTAGCGGCTCCTACCTGTTGAGGAGAGGAACTATCGTATTTAGGCCTGCAGTGGTTTTGTGCTACGAATGTTCATAAGGTTTGGTTGTTTGAGCAATGTGCTTAAGGTTCCCACCCCCCCCTTATTTCTTCGGGTTCTATGGTGCTAGTTTCAGCCAAGATCCTGACGTAGTGGTGCAAGGTTATCATCAGGTTGGTCTAATTTATTTCATTTTCATTCTTTTGTTCTTTTGTAGTTGACGCGCATCTTATGATCATTAAAGTATCTTGGTGCTTTTATTTCAGCTTCTTTGGCATCTACTTATTATAGCTGGCAAGGGGAACTTCCAGCTTTTACGCTTTGACAGCGCCTTTTTCCAAAAAAGCTTAACATTGTCAATTATACAGCCATTAGTCTTATTACTCAATATATGCCAACATACCCTTTACTAAATAACACTGATTACAAACTTTGGAGCAACAAGCTAGACAAGCACACCGACGTTTGAGTACGCTCTCATTCAATTCAACCGTTCTAGTAAGGTTCAATAGCTTTCCCATCCCCACCGCTCCTTGGACTAGAAAATCGTAGGTAGCCAGAAAGATCCATGCATAAGGATGGAGTGGGTTAATTTTCATGCCTTTGCTTTGCATAAGTATGGTTGGTTAATTGTAAAAATGATTCCTGAGTCCACGCAATTTTTATGATAATGTTAACAATTTGGCTAATTGCAGATTGTCTTTTGCTCGCTATAGGCAACATTTTAGACGTTGGATAATCTTCTCATTTGGTTGAATATCATGACACTTGATTGCTCGATGAAAGATAGTAAGTGACATGTCTAATAGTTTAGAACCTTGGTAGACTTCAGATAGACTGACATTTCTATAAAAATATGATTTGTAAGACGCATTGATCTCACTGTCTGGCACCTCTCTCTTGAGCTCACATAAAGCTACCACTACTAGAGACCTTCTTCGCCACTACGGTAGTGAGACCTATATAGAGGATACGATTTCACTCGGTGTGTGCCAAGATAAGGCGATAGGCTCCCGCCATTTGCAATTGGGCTTGTTCGCCTGCTATCGTCGTGCTTGTTATGTCTGGGCAGAGCCAGCACAGAGACGGTACTAAGAGGACCATGAGAAGGAATTCTAGCCCTCTTGTCTCGGGCGCTCCTCTATCTCGGTGCAGTCTGAACAGCAATTGGGAACTGATGCTTAGTACTCGTCTCGCTCGTAGACTTCAGGGCAAAGACAGAGAACTTACCATTTTCTCTATTTGTTCTTAGCAGCCCAGGTTTCTATAGCGCGCGACCACACCGACGTGATGTTTTGCACATCAGGTCTTCAGCTATTTAACTCAATTGTCTGGATAGCGCAAACCATCGCCCAATTGACTTGTACAATCCAATAGTGTCATCTGTGCCTGTCGATTTATTTCCTCCAAAGCGAGACATCTCACAACAGCATGCAACCTCTCTTCTTCCTAAGCATTAGTTGTTGGAGACAGACTTTCAGGTCGCCGTAGCTGACTCTCACCGTGTCAGGAACACCGAGTCCTAAGTGCAGAGCCGATAGAGATAATGAGATCTTTGACTTATACAGGAGGTTTCTAATTTTGCTATTCTCTGTTAGGACCTGGGCGCCCGCCCGATGTTCCCTCTCAATGTTATGGCGATCAGGAGCGTGGTAGTCATATGGCTGGAGAACAAGCGCTCCGTCGTGCACGCCTTAGAATGGCACTTCTCACAGTACACCTGCGTGTGATAGGTTCTTGGATTCTGGCTGTAGATAGACTTCCGGGTACGTCACAATACTCGAAAAGTTATCTGTACGGCACGTCGAACTGGCTTACTTCAGTTTCCTAACTACACCGCATGCTCTATTAAGATTACTATCCGATGGTTGTGTCTACTGCAACTGCCTCGGCTCCGACTTTCTGCTAGCTGTTTGCTGTTCTGTTGAGCCTTTTATGTCAATTATATAAATCTCACCGACACCCTGACGCCTCCGTGTTCTTCCCCTGTCTTTGCGCGGTGCAAGGATTCAAAAGCAGGTTAGGGATAGTGCTAGGGTCATACGTGAGAGGTGCCGGACCGGTCTTAGACGGAGGAGAAACCATGGTGTCTCGCACTCGCTCCTCCCTTGGTAGCTGTCAGCGTACACGCTATTATGATCAGATGCGAGTACTCGGAGTACCTGCGAGGCAATGTGAGTGTTTCCTTGTTCACTGGTAAGTCTGGCGATCACGTACTCTCTAGCTGATAGGAACAAGTTGTAGACCAAGTGTAAACTACTCTAGCCGCAGACCCAGCTAAAGATCTAGATGGAATCTTATAGGGGCTCCGACCCATGGTGTAAAACAAATTAGGATTGGTGTAATTGCACGCCGTGCTTGCGCCCCTTCTAAGTAGTTGTCGCTTATCGCGCTGAGGAGCCTTAGCTCTGGAGATCTTGCGTGTGTGATTGCTCGCACTATTTCTCCCTGTCGCTCTATGCCTGTCGGGGCTATCTCGGGGTCTGATTACCATCTCACTACAGGTTGGAATCTAGTGAGGGTAAGGCATTCCGATCACCGAGAAGAAACCTTAGCGACGTCATCGTCTCGCATGCTAGAGATAGGTTCTTAGAACGGCTCCGGGTTTAGCTGTAAGACCATCTAACATAGCACTCTCCTGTGTGGCGCAGGAATACGCGCTGTAGGTGAAGAAGTGCGCCCTCTGGTCATTATTGCAGCTCTAGGGACGGACAGGGCACCCACTACCTTGGTGCGCTCTGCTACGTGGGACACTAGCCCTTTCATAGTCTGCAGGTCAGGGTGGACCGATCTCATACGGACTCATACTCTAGTGCTCATCCCCCTGAATGTCAGAGGTACCAGGCATGGTGTGAGTTGCAGGTGTGTGCAGGATTATCATTCTCGTGTTTCTACAGACCCTCGATACAGGCTATTTAGATGGCATCTGAGGTATAGCATTCTACGGCTCTGCGTGTGGAAGACTCGAGTCCTGATTCATTCTAATGCCCCACTGCTGGGGTACTTCAATATTTCTAGGGTCGCAGGTACACAACGTGAGTGCTTTATTCACAAAAAAGCTCTCCTCGCAGTTCCGACGGTAGACGCGAGCTTCGCTCGAGGTGAGTCGTAGATGGCACCATAGTACACTATATGCATGATCAGTCTCGCAGGGGATAGATCCCAAAATAAGGGTTGCTCTGCGTTCACACGGTCTGAGTTTGACGTTTAGATCATTTATGCGTAAGTACAATAGATAATAACGTGGTTTCTGTGCCCCAGCTGGCTCGCTGCATAAGGTTTCAGTGACTATTGCTTTTCCGACAGGGTGCAGCAACATTGGCAATAGATACATGTCCCAGAAACGCAAGGTGTCTGTCTTGGTTATGATCCCTGTAGGCCCAGCTGTGTCTGCGTGTCATCCAGAAGCAGCCAAGACAGCCAACTGAATTGGACTGAGATCTCTGAAGAGACTGCGCAGGAAATCCCAGGGTGTAGAAAACAGCCTTCCCAGGCGGAGCATATTGGAATCTGGACAGGCTGTATACAAGGATCATCTCCTGTCCACTCTCCCCCTTCTCTGAACATTATACACAGAAGTGGCCGTCTGGACGACGTGTGTGACTTATGAAAGGGTTAGGGCTATGGCATTTAATGGTTTTCTGAGTGTTGGAGCGAGTTCCCAAACATCTCCGTTGTTGTTTTTTAATTTATCATGGAGCTTTAAAAAATTCAGTTGATATGGTGTGTTTTCTTATTCTTCCCCAATGATCCTGTAGTGTTCAGCTCTGATCACCTGTGACAGAGGATTAGATTGGTAACAGAAATTTGTCACAGTTTTGTGTGAGCAATTAAGAGGGGAAGCCCTGCAGATTACACCATTCTATTTGTTCTTACCCTTGTTATTTTATACTTTTGCTTGTACTTGCTGGTGTCTATATGGTTTGAGAAACCTGTGATGAGTAGTGAGCCTACAGGCTAAGGAAAAGCTTTTGGTTCTGTTATGTTTAAATAATGGCCTTTGCTATGGGCCATGTGTTTGGTCTCCAGGTGGAAGTCCTCACGAGAAGGACTCGGGTAGTCTTGTGAGTAAAAATTGTTTAAGGGAGGAGACCGGAGAAGTAGGGCTAGTTGAGACCCATCCTCCTAGCTAACTGTAGTGGAAAAGTTGGTGCCCATGGAAGGGCGTAGCAAAGAAAGCAGGCATTGGGCCCGGCGGGAAGGCAACAGAGACGAGTGGGAAAAAAAAAAAAGTGAGAAGTTACTCTGTAGTGCTGAGGGGAACAGCAAGACTGAACTTGGAAAAAATGCATAAGAAGAGTTCTTGGTGTCTGGAAATGTTTGTTAATAAATTCAGGCAAAGAATTATGGATTGCAATCATTTGGTTTTGCTCCTGCAACAATTTAGTTAATTAGCGAGACCTGTTCAGTGTTGTGTATTGAAACCTGGGCTGCCTATGAAACAATACAGAAATTATGGGGTATTCCTCTGTTTTGCCTGAAAGTCAACAAGAGGATATTTGTATCTTGTTAAGTGTGATTAAACTGCCCAGAAGGGGTAGACCTCTGTTTTTTTGTCTTTCAGATTAACCAGAGAAACTGTGCCAGCTGAAACAGCATTCAATGTACCATGCACTTACTGCACAACAGGCATTATGTTTTGTTGTTCTAGTAGTTCTGTCATTGTGTGTTTGTCTTTGTGGCCGGAATTTGTTGTGTTTATTGATTTTTATAGAATGAGTCTAGTTTAAAATCACCCAAAAGGTTAAATTAGAAGCAGATACTTGTCTTGTTCAACTGGGCAATACAGTGTCCTGGATTTATCAACATGCTGATATATTAAAGTCTAAGATATTGCCTTAGCAAGGAAAGAAACTGCATTACCAAATTGTGTTAATTGCAAAAATTGTTGTTAAAATTTGATCAACAGTCCTTTGAAAGCAAAGACTATGAAAGTTTAACCCACTTCCCCATATTTGCATGGAGACTTTTTTGGCTACCTCTGAGATTTTCTAGCAGGGGGCTGGGGATGGTGGAAAGCTATTGGACTAGAGGTTGAATTGAATGAACTCCTCAGTGGGTGTGCTCTGTTCTAGCTTGTTGTTCAGTTCTGTAATAGGCGTTATTTGTAAAAGGGTATGTTGGGCATATATTGAGTAATAAGACTAATCGTACTGTTCTAATGGACAATGTTTATATGTTCATTTTTTGGAAAAAAAGGGTGGTAAAGTTGACGTGAAGTCCCTTGCAGGTTATTAAAAGAAAGCCAAGAAGGAAAAAAAGGGACAAAGACAAGAGTTTAACTGAAAAAAATATTAGACATGACTGCACTCACAGTCAGACTTGGCTGACAACCAAGAAAAGGGGGGCTTGAATGTGCCCCGTCACGCTATGAGTCTGCAAAAACATGCACGGCACTAATGACTGACGTTAGTGTTTCTTTTTCACAGGGAAGGAAGCGCTACCGAAGACCCTTAGCAGCCCTGCCACTCCATTGGAACCAGGAAAACTGGATTGATGTAAAGGATCCACAAATGAAAGACTGCTTTGTCTCCATGCTGGAAAAGGCCCTTATTAAGTCTGTTGACTACCAACACCGCTGTTGGGTGCAGATGACGACTGCCAAGTCCAGGACATTCGCTGACTCGAAGGCATTTGTGGGACCCATGTTGGGAATGTGTATTGTTTGGAGTTTATTCTAAGGCTGCGCCCTGTTTTTCTGGAGAGTGACTAATAATGTAACCCCCTCCTACTGCTATTTAATGTCGATGCCTTTGAAGTACTTGAGAATAGTTAAATAACAGGTGATTAATGTACTACACAAGGAAAGGTTGAAGGTATTTGAAATATCACTTGAGGCTGCGAAGCATTGCAGTGGATATAGTATGTGTGGATTCGGGATTTCCTAATGAACCAGCTGTATGGCTTCGGCGAGTGATCTTGAGTACCAGACTATTGGGGCCCCCCCCCAACTTGGCCCCCTTTACAGCATCCTGGGCAGTAATCCTCATCTGTGATCATGGAGGACATATGTGGACACTTCCTGGTGGAAGTGTGGCTCAGGTGTGGCGGGGTGTGCGCACTTATAGGGGTATGGAATGTTGTACTATATGTCCAGAAAATGCACAGGACAGTAACAAACACATCTGTTGGCCAAACAGGCTTTTTTGAGCAGTGCAATGGGCCCAAGAAAGGGAAATACCACGTTTTGACTCCCTCTGGAGTTGGTTTGCCCAACCTGGGGGATAGGAGGGGGCCTATTGTGCCTCTTCTCCTCACAGGGTAATGGCTGTGGCCTGTTTCACCCTCATTCTGATGTTTGTTTGAAGGGATGCTCACTCCGTACAGCTTTTTGTGCGCCCCTTGTTCCAGAGCTCCTGAATGTACCCCCTTAGGGCGGTATTCGTTTGGCCAGCATCGGGTGGCTTTTACCCTTCAACCTTATTCTAAGCAATGAGTATGAGAACTCGCAAAAGGTTTTGAGTATTCTCAAAGGGGGGAATTGTTGGGGGGCGGTGGTGAGGAAACAGCCTCCAAGTTAACTAGGCAATATGGGGCACGTGGGGTCAGAAGTGTACATTCTTAGGCCTGCTATGCTAGCATAGTACAGTGTGATCATTTATCTTTTCTTATTGTTCTTTTGTTTGTGCACGGAGTACCGATACGAGGGGGGGGGGCGTAGTATGGGTATAAGGATTAGGTGAATTAAAAGATCCGGGCTAGTTAATGATTGTTAAATGATGAGATTGTAGCACCTGTGAAGTCATCTCTGTAAACAAGTAAGGTATATAAGACATGGCAACGGATAGTAATTCGTGCATGATTTGAGAGTTGCATCTCTGTGCACCTTATTTGAGCTCAAATAAAGTAATACTAGCTTCTCCACTCCGGTGTGGTTATTTGGGGATACGCACACCGGGCAAACGAACCCCAAATTGTTGCTCTCCCTGCAACAGCACCATGATTGATGTCCATGGTTTCAGCTATGTACCTGGCTGTCAATCTCCTGTCATTTGTCACCACCTTGTGGACTGCATCAACGTTTTCTGGTATGGGGGCCTCTCTGGAGTGTCTTGACCTTGGCTCATTCTCAGTGCTGAGTCTCCCTCACATATACTCAGCAGCCAGTTTTTTACTGTGGCGTATGAAGGGGCATATTCCCTCAGTGTTGCCAACACCACCTCATGGATTTCCTTCCTGAACGAGGTACGTGTTCACTGTCATTCTTCTCCATTCTTCAAATCTTCTATGGCTGGCTCACTTTGACACACCCCCAGTATAAATTCCGCATGTATGAATATATGGCTCCTCACAAAGAAACACATCCAAGTAGCAGCACTTAGATCTCTGAAATCTGTTGGGCCCTGGTGTAGCTTTAAGGAGGTCGGGCGAGGCCCTTTCTGAGCGACCCTCATACAGTGTCTAATTACAGGATCACGTACTGTTCCTTCCACAGGAGCAGAAGCATGGGCTGCAGTGTGTCTGCAGAGTGCCAGGATGGGACTGCAGGAGGGAGGAATTGATAGCAGCTTCTTAAGAGGGCACAGTGTGTTGTGGGCATCAAGCAAGAGAATGAAGGGAGCAGCTGGGCAGCAGAGCAGGTGGTGTGTCCATTGGTCTGATCAAACACAACCAGTCACAGCTTTCAGGGTGTTAGGGGATGTCATGGGACTCAGTGATCCAGCCCGAGCAAGGGACACGTGGTAGCTACGCTGGCCCAGGAATCTGGCTGTGCCTCTTGACCAGTTGGGAGCATGCTTGGCAAAGGACTTCTTCATATCAGTGGCCATTACAAAATCCAGGAGACGGTTCACTCTGCTTACGGCTCAATGGTCAGAATAAAATGGACGGGTTATATGCCTAGCAGCTGTACTTGGAGCAAGGGGCGGCCTCAACTGGTCATTCTTGAGATAGACAGGACAAAGGCCACAGTCGCATGGGATTATGGGATAGTGTTGTTGGACTCTCAGGACCCAGGCTTGGGGAAGCCGGGCCCAAGATCTGTCCATACTGCAAAACGATGGAGTTCAGACCTGAGTCCCCACGGGGCCCAGGCTTGAACCCAGTAGCATAGCTAGTGGGGTGCAGGGGAAGCAGTTGCTTCCCCTCAGCACATTTCCCCAAAAGCAGTGCCTTAGTGAGGGGTTACCATGGCACCAGCGGGCGGGGCCCATGCTCTGCTCTGAAGCTTGGCCTGCCGGGCTGGCAGAGAGAGGGCAGTGGCAACAGCGAAGGTTACTGGGCATGCTCAGTTCGGGTGAGCATCCTCAGTACACCCAAAGTAGGGAATTGGGAGCAGGAGCTGTTTGTGTCATTACACTGGCATTGGGCTCCTGCAAACAAGGGGGGGGCAGCATGGCCGGAGGAGCCATGGGGGGGCGTCACAGCTGGAGGAGCCATGGGGGGGTGGTGCAGCTGGAGGAACCGAGGGGGCGCAGCATGGCAGCCCGCTGCGTGGCCAGAGGAGCCGAGGTGGGGCGGCGTGGCTGGAGGAACCTGGGGGGGCACAGCATGGCAGCCCGCAGCGTGGCCGGAGGAGCCATGGGGGGGAGACACGGCTGAGGAGCGAGGGGGGTGCAGCATGGCAGCCCGCAGCACGGCCGGAGGAGCCGTGGGGGGACAGCATGGTCGGAGGAGCCATGGGGGGCGTGCGGCGCGGCCAGAGGAGCCAGCCCAGGGGGGAGGCATGGAGTGGCCGGAAGAGGAGCTCAGGGGGGCGTGGCCAGAGGAGGAGCCAAGGGGTCGTCTTTTTGATGTTTACTCCCCCTGCTCTTAGAACCTGGCTACACCACTGCTTGAACCCTCCACCCATGCGTGGCCTGCTGGCCTGGGATAGAATCAGACAGGATTGTGTGTAGAGGGAAGGGGGTGGGGTCTGCGCGTGGACTTACAAATGCGGTGTGGATATACCGTGAGTCAGAATCTGGCCCCTGTTAACTCTTGGCTCCAAAAGCAAGGGGTCTAAACTAGCCCATTTACTAGTGCAGCTCATGTCCTTCTCAGCACCAGCTCAGCTGCAATGAGTAGAGCACAGTGTGAGCGGATCTCCAGTCCCCACCCTCTGGCCACCCACCCAGACCTGGTGGCAACTGCTCCCCGTTCACCAGGTAATGTGGGTAGCTGGGAGAGGAATAACCGGGGCAGAAAATGACCGATCAGAGCAATGAAAACCAAGTATTTCTCTCACTCCTAAAGGACGACAAATGGCCGAATGCTGATCTGGAGCTGTTGGAGGAGAAAAGGAGATCGCACAGTGTGAGCATCATTGGTATCCTGGGGCAAAGAAAGCAACAACTGCATTAGGGGTCTAAAAATGTTGGCACGGCATGTGAACTGTGAGGGCAGGGCCCAACAGGAGATCAAGAGACAAACTGCAGGGGAAATGAGAGACCAGGGCAACATACCAAACTCATCCAGCTCTGCAATCCTCTGTATTTTAGAGCTGCCAGGCAAGGAGAGTCTATTAACACTACCCCAGAAACAAAAGGACTTGGCTTAAAAAGCCCATCAAATGCTCATCTTGCCAACATGGGGCCAATTACATTGGCAATAACAAAAGAACTTTTCTCACCCTAAAACATAGGTTTTGTAGACTGGAACAGTGAGACAGCTCTGCTGTGTGAATCCATTGTGGGGATAAGCACATTTCTCTATTGGGAGACAGGAAGTGCTAAAGCCTTGCTTGAGATAGATGATGATCAGAAAGAAACAAGTCTCTCAGAAGAGAAAGATGATTAGCTAAGCTTTGCCCAGAGCAGGCAGATGCTTTGCCGTCTTGTTTTACTTGCATAGCTTCCTCTGGGACAGGTTCTCTCCGTCCAGACATGTTTTATGTTATTTTGATATCAATTATTTACATTTTGTATAAATCCATGGCGATGTTTTCCCCTTACAGAGTAAGGTCAGAAGAAAATGTTAACGATCATCTCATCTGATCTCCAGTGTAACACAGGCCAGGGAATTCCATCCACTGATTCCTGCATCAAGCCCAGTTACCTCTGGCTGAGTGAGAGCAGATAGTTGTAGAAAGACACCTCGTCTTGCCCGGAAGACCCCAAATGATGGCGAACCTACCACGTCCCTGGGGAAGCTGGTGGTTACCCTTCCTATTAGAAATGTGCATCTTATTTCTGGTTTCAATGTCTCTAACATCAGCTCCCAGTCACTGGATCTTTCCCTGGGGGATTATCTAGTATTAGATAATATCTGCTGGGGTTTTTGAATGTGCAGCCCACTCCACTTTGGAGCCTACAGCTATCTGAGTACATAACCATGGAAAGTTCATTGTACTAACTACAAGTACTGTTAACTCCCCCCCCCATATCTAGCAGCACCCACAGGTGGGCAGAGAGCACTGGTGGGTGAGGTACAGTCACTGGCAGCATGGCTCACTGTCTCCATGAAGGAAGGGGAAAGACCTTGTAGCCACAGGGTTCACAGATCAGGCATCTGCTCTCTGCTTCTTCCATGGGCCCAAGCTTTTGTAGACCAGTGGTTCTCAACCATTCCAGAGTACTGTACCCCTTTCAGCAGCCGTATTTGTCTTGTGTACCCCCAAGTTTCACATCCCTTAAAAACTACTTGCTTACAAAATCAGACATAAAAATACAAAAGTGTCACGGCCCGCTATCACTGAAAAATTGCTGACTTTCTCATTTTTACCTTACAATTAATCAATTGGAATATAAATATTGTACTTACATTTCAGTGTATAGTATATAGAGCATGATAAACTAGTCATTGTCTGGATGAAATTTTAGTTGAACTGACTTTGCTAATGCTTTTTGTGTAGCCTGTTGTAAAACTAGGTAAATATCTAGATGGGTTGATGTACCCCTGGAAGAACTCTGCATACCCCCAGGGGTACACGTACCCCTGGTTGAGAACCACTGGTGTAGACTTCGTTTCTCTCTTCCCCTCTCCTTTAATCAGAAGATGCAAAGCAAATTCAATGAACATCTTGTGAAATTTCCACTGGGAGCTTCGCCTCACTCCCCCAGGGATTTTTCCCCCATGGGTGGAAGGCATTCAGTCTGCAGACAGCAAAATACTGCCAAGCCCAAAGATGAAATGCAAGCCACATGCTTTCTACAGACTTGGTCCAACTCTCAGCAGAATCCATGGGAAAACTCCCATAGTCTTTAATGGGTGCTGGGCCAGGTTATGCAGATTTTTGTTCTTCGTTAGTAGGCACAGGCACTATGTAAGGGAGTTTTCTTTATGATTGTAGGGAGGCGCCCTGGCTCCCTGCCACGCCTGAGAAGGACGGGCCAGAACTGATGCTGGAGTGGGCGGAGCCACTGCTGCCTGTCCCCGCCCCCTGGAAGTCCAGGGGCGGGACAGGAAGTATAAAGGCCCGGCCCCAGCGCTCAGTTAGGCACAGGCTGCCGGAGAGGACAGATGCTGATGCTCAAGCTCCTGCCGGGCCCAGCCTGCCCCGTGCTCACTACCCTGAGGAGCACTGGCCGAGCCTGCCCCGCGCCCGGTATCCCGTGCAGCGGCCCGAGCTTCCCCGCGCCCGGTATCCCGTGCAGCGGCCCGAGCTTCCCCGCGCTCGGTATCCCGTGCAAGCGGCCCGAGCTTTCCCCGCGCCCGGTATCCCGAGGAGCGGCCCGAGCTTCCCCGCACCCGGTATCCCGAGGAGCGGCCCGAGCTTCCCTCCGCCCGGTACCCAGAGGAGCCCATGGTCTAGGACCCACCAGACAATGCCGGTGAGAGACAGGTACCCTGGGAGGGGGAGGTCGGAAGTGGCCCGGGGGTAGCCGACCCTGGTTTGGCTCCCGAAGAGCCTGAACCCATGTCAGTGTGTTGCGGCCAGGATCCTCACTGACAGCAGCGAGTCTTGGCCGCTGCTCTTGCCCCAGGCTGGGACGCAGTGGAGTGGGAGGGCCTGCGTCCCCAGTGCCACCCGTCCAAGGGTGGCAGACTCCCCCTCTCCCCGGCCTGAGGAGGCCTTCTTTGTGGACTTACTGTGAGAACTGCTGCTCAGCCCCTGCCTGAGGGTCTGAGCCCTGTGCCTGTTTGTTGCCCTGCCCTGAACCAGGGCTTGGGGCTTTATAGACTTCCTCGTGGAACTGCCGCTCAGCCCCCTTGCTGAAGTAGCTGAGCCCGGAACTGCTTCCTGCCCCGCCCTGCCCAAGGGCCTGGGCTTATATACTGGGCTGGCTCAGCCCTGCTGCAAGGCCTGAGCCTGAACTGCTTACTGCCCCGCCCTGCTTCGGAGCCGGGCTTATAGACTCCGCGTTTACCCGGCCCCTGCTGAAGGGCCGGGACTCTGCCTTGCTTAGAGACCATTTGTTTGTTCAGCTCCTGCTGAGGGGTCCAGGCCCTGGATGGATTGCCGCCTGTAGGGAGGCGCCCTGGTTCCCCGCCACGCCTGAGAGGGATGAGCCTCAGCACCGGACTCTTACAGTGATGTTATGGGTTTAGACAACAAAACAAAGATGCTGCTTCTTTTTTTGCCTTAGAAATTCAGGGCTTTTCTATACTGGAAGTCTCTAGGGTGACTTGAGAACTGGTAAAGTATTGACATAAGAGTTCAGAGGCTGAATCCAGGTAGACTGAGAGGGGAAGGGACATTAGATCAGACTCTTTGGGCTAAACTGTGCTCTGCCCTTCGGAGTTTGTATGGGTGAGAGGAAGGACACAGAAGAAGCCCACCCTCCTGGCATGGCCTGCATGAGAGCAGATTACACTAGCAGGCCTTGTAAGCAGTGACAGCTTGGTTCTTGTTCCTCCAGGCAGCAAATGGCCCTTCCTGTTCCATGCTGCCCCGGAGTGCGGCTGGAACAAAAAGCAAAAAAAGGACAAATTCCCGAGTGGAAAAGAATCCAGTGGTTCTCCCGCAGGGCTGCTTCGCAGGTCCCCCTAACCCATAAGTAAGCGGGGGAATGGGCCCGCTATTGTGGGGAACTTTCCTGGCTTCTGCACTACCCCGGTGAAGTGGGCTGGCGAAAGGATCTGAGTCCTCACTCTCACTTCCTTTACCCAGAGACCTCCCTGCCCTTGAGGACTCCCCTTCCACTCTCCTGTCTGGCAGAGTCCTCGTAACCCCAACAAGGCTGGGCCTAGGATTCCCGGGGGGCTCAACCCCCAACCCTGCTGTGGTCACCTAGGACAGGGGCTAGAGTGTCCCCACCCCGGGGTACTCTGCACTGCGCACCTCCCTGACCCACTGATTACATCATACAATTTAAAGCAAATGCAAGTTATTTAATTAACAATTAATTTTGGAAAAATGGGAAAGGTTAAAGGGAAACACATCACCCTGCTCTGTGGCAGTGACCATCACAAACAGTGTCTCTGGACATCAGGGCACTTCACAGTCTGTTCCTTGTAGGTCCCAGGCCTCCTTCTCAGGCCCTGGCTGTGCTGCAGGGACGCTGCAGGTTGGACACTTGCTCTGGCGGTGGCCACACGCTCTCTCAGGCTTTGGGTGGCAGGACCCTTCTCCCCAGTGTCACTCCCACTCTGTCACGGTTATGATCCCCCTCCAAGTTTGGCCTGCAAAGCCTCTTGGCTGAGGCATCTCCTTGTGCTGGGCCCACTGCCCAGGGTCCCCCTCGCCCTCCGCAGCTGCTTACCGCTCCCAGCTCCGGACTGCTCCAGCCCCAGCTCCACACTACCTTGGCAAGGCTGCTGCTGCTGCTCTGCCTTCAGCTCCCTGGGCTGCTTCTCTGGCTCCCTGGCTCCAGTTGCTACAGTTCTGCTCCCAGGGCAGGTCTGCTCTGCAGGCTGCTTCTGTGGCTCTCTCTCAGCTCTCACCTGCTTCCTGGGCTGCTTGTCTGGCCCCTCTGGCTCTGGCTGCTGCAGCTCCCCTCCCAGGGCAGGTCTGCTCTCTCTGGGCTGTGCTCTGGCTTTGTGGGCTGCAGCTCTGCTCCCAGCAGCTTAGCTTGTGCCCCTGCTCTCTCCTTAGCTCAGCCCCAATCTCTGACCCAGGCAATTTCAGCTCACAGGGAGGATGGGAACCACCCTGGCCTTCTGTCTCTTTGATTAGCCTGCCCGCCCTGTCAATCAGGCTGACCTGGAGCATTGGCCTCTCGCCATTGTTCCTGGGAACTGTCAATCTGAGGGTCCTGATTTGCCATCGATCCCGCCCCTTTTAGTGCTGGGAGCTAGCAACCAAACACCCCCACTGAATGTTAGTAAGGGGATAACAGTCCCTTTACACATAGAGTATAGGCAATGGCAGGACACTAAGCTGAGAGAATGGCACTGCATTGATCTGCATTGCTCTGCACAGGGCCAGGAGAGTAGATCTGCTCCTCCAATCTCAGGCCTGAATTTGCTCTGCAAGACAAACTCCAGGCAATTGTTATTAGTAACAGCATCTCATTCGTGCGTGGACAATGGCTTGCGTCAGCCCTCTGTTCTCTGCATTTCATCCTGGGCGTGCCTCGCACTATAATTGACAAGCAGCATGGTTTCATCTGGCAGCCAAGCTTCAGTGAGAGCTCACAGTGCAATTGGACATGGCCTTTATTCCATCTAAAAAAATAAAAATAAAATAAAAATCGTGTAGTGGGAAGTGATTTGCTTTTGGTGGAAAGAAATGACAATAATATGAAGTGAATCAGATATCCAGGTTCCTGGCGATTATTCTATGGGACATTCGAACAATCCCCATTGACTGGGAATGTCAGTTTCAGCCCCTCATTTCTCAAACTGATTTAAAACAAGTACTTACCTTTTTTTAAAAAAAGTGTAATAGAGCATATTTTTGGTGGCACCCACAATGTGCTAGGTGCGGTACAAAACCAGAAGGGGATATTTTTCCAGGCAAGATATATAAAGGAGGTATTGTTCCTACTTGAGAGATGGGGACCTGAGGCACAGAGAGATGAAGGGATTTGCTCAAGGTCACACAGGGACTCTGGTGCAGCAGTAGGATTTAAACCCAGATCTCCTCAGTCCCAGGCCAGTAGCTTAATGACAGAACTCACCTTCCGCTGCTCCTTTAGCCTCCTTTTAAACTCAGAGTGTCTGGTTCTTGCATAAATGTTAAGTGGTTTGCTGCTACACAGATACTTTTGTTGAATATGCAGTTGTTGGCATGGTCTGCAATCACTTAATAAATATTTGTGTAGTGAGGCTGTCGAGTGACACATCCCTTCCCAATAGCCACTGGAAGGAGTGTGTTTGAAGGGGCAGGTGAATCTGTGAAGTGAGGCAGCACCTGCCATAGTGAGAGAAAAAAATATAGCATCCTTAGTTTTATAATAATGCTCTGCTGCAGAAAGTGCCCCTTCTCCAGCTCAGGCCTTGAGCCCCATTCTCTCCGGATTGTGCACAGTGAAAGTCACCATGTGAAACCATAGTGCCATCAGCAGCAGTAGCGCAGAAGGTGCAGGGATGCAGGAAAGGGGTCATTCTCCAGAGCCTAGCAGCAGATCTCTATAACTTCCCCCTTATCGCAGAGATATCCGACCCCAAAGACTAGTTTTTAAGAGGAGGGTTTCGGCCAGGGGACAGAAGAGAGATCAGTCAGTCTCCGTGCGTTCTGTGGCCGCACCCCAGCTGCAAGCCAATTCTGTTCGCGAGTGGTCCTGTAGAAACCCTGCGAGTGAACATGTCTGGCCACTCTAGTTAATTAGCCCCCACAGCACGTGATGATCTGAAACTGTCATAACTAAATTGGGAATGTACCATTCATGGGAGAGTGGGAATCTTGTCATCTCACCAGACAAACCTTTGGAGGTGTTGAGTCCCTAGCTGGAGAGAGAATACTCAGAGAACATTTCCCCTCCCCAGCTGTCTCTGCCGGTACATCCCCAAGAGGGAAGTCCCACTCTGGGAAACCCCTGCCCAGGGCTGCCTCCAATGTTGAAGAAGGGCATTGAGAAGGTTTGGGCAGAATCCTGGCGCTCTGTTTCTTTAGCACAGGGTGGGCAGACAGTCCTAAATGCTACCACTAGGGTGGAGGAACCGCCAGGGGATCTGCCGCAGGTGGGGGTGACCCAAGGGGGTTCAGCTCCTGCATGGATTGCTCCCCCTTGTAACCTCACTCCTATGGAAGTTCGTCTGTGGGGATGCAGTGGGGCTGTAGGCCTGGGAGAGGGGAGCAGTTCTGTGCGATGCTCTCTCCCTGGCATTCCCTGGCCTACGTTAATGCTGGCCAGCCAGGGGCAGGGATACTGTGGGGAAGTGGAGCAGTGTGCGGAGGTTTCCCCGTAGAGTCTGGGACGTGGGCAGGTGTAGGAGCCCTCTGTGTGCTCAGCAGGGAGTGGCCTCCCACCGCTCAGGGCTGCTTGGAAGGGGCTGCAGGGAGGTGAACCTCACACGCTTGTCTCTGCCCATGGCCCCCTTCGGGGAAGGGAGCGATGTGGCCCTGGAAGTTTTCCCAGCTCAGCATAATCTCCTCCCGCTGGGGATGGCAGCAGGGACACCCCTGCCCTTTGTGAGTCTGTTTGCCCCGTGCCTTTTACTCTTAGCTGTGGCTGTTTGGAGCCATCACCTGAAACCAGCCACGCGGGCACCTTTGGTGACTCACTACACACATTCTCCCTTGGCAGGAGATAAAACATTCCTGTCCTAACCCATCCCCCTGGTGGCATTACTGCGACTGCACACAGACGGCAGTGCCCAGCAGATGAGAGGTAGATTGGCTCGTCCCTGATCCTTCAAAGCATCCTGCGTTCAGAGGTTCGCAGCCTGAAGTTAGTCTGCCCATCCCCTCCTCGCTAGCAACCAGGCCCCAGCTGCGGCACTTCAATCTCTGCAGTGTCACTACATTGTGTGGTAATAATCAAGTATACCCACAGAATCCACTGCGGTCTGTTAATTCCATGACATGCCTCCTCCCCCCTGCATACAGCAGGATTTCTGTTCAAGGGTCTGATCCTGCACTGGGCTATTGATTCCCACAACTGATGATTACATTTTTACAAAGCGGGGGCAGGAACAAGTGACCTAGAGAACTGCATGGAACATGCTTCAAAGCCCTGCAGACTCTGAAAGGCAGTGACTGCAAAGAGAAATAGAGCAGTGAACTGCCTCTGCCCTGTGAGTTGATCTGCCACTAAGATGCTCCCAGAACGCAAGCTAAGCCTACAGCAACTGGTAAGGAAAGAGCTTGGTCCACAAGCTGCAAGTAAATATGCTGCTGAATTAGAAGAGAGTTCTGGGTCTTGGCAAAGCCTCTGAATCCCACAGCTCGGGCACAGGTTTGCAGAAGTGTGGATACCTACACATGCACAGAAGGAGCTTCTGGCAGCAAAGTGACAGCTCCAGGCAGAGTCAGATAATCCAGCCATCGCCTGCTTGGTATCACTGCAGAAATACCTATGCAGGGATGTGGACATGATCGAGGCAGCCAGATTTGGCTCTGCTTCCACAGGTGCCGACAGGGAAGGGCTGCCAATACTGTAATATGCCGCCTCCTGTTCTCAATCCCGAACCAGCCGCTTTCTGTGTGAATCGCACCGGTTCAGCTGCATATGCTGGGAGGGGGCAATGCTGGGACAGAGACAACCTTGGTTCTGGCATCTCCTAACTCCTGAGTGCTTGACTTTGTGAAATTCACTCTTTTTTTAATGTTTTTTTTTGTATGTAATTTCCTAGATTTTGTACAGCTGTGCCTTTTATTTGTACTTTATTTTACAAATAAAAACTGAGCTTGAGTTTCTCTAACACCTACTTCTCTTAAAATGTAGGCCCTGCCAAGTAGCCATAAGCCAGAACATAGCAAATGAGGGTGAAAAAAGGAATTGTATAAGCCCTCTTCCCCTGGATTTTCTTCCACTTGGTTTGGAAGCTTTGCTCCAGTGTTGGCTCCAGCACCTGGGCTTGGCTTTTATTTCTCCTCTTCCTCTTACATCGATGCCACCCTTGGTGGAGGCAGCTGCCTGGTTGGTTCTTCCTCTTTGTTTCTAGCGGCTTTCACTGGCCTCCAGACTCTCTTTGCACTGAAGGGCCTGAACAACTGTAGAAGCAGCTGCAAACTCGGAGAGCAGCCAGCTCTCTGCAGAGCAGCAGCAGATGCTCCAAAGGCTGGAAGTGTTCCATGAACCACAGTATAGAAGCGTGAGGTGGGGCTTGTCTTCACATCCTGTGCTGCAGCTGTGCTTAAGTGAAGGCACATCTATGCCAAGGGGAGAGATTCTCCCATCGGCGTAGTTAATTCACCTATCTGAGCGGAGGTAGCTCTGTCAGCAAGAGAAGCCCTCCCATCAACACAGCGCTGCCTACACCGGGGGTTAGGTCAGTATAACTTACGTTGTTCCGGGGGTGGATTTTTCACGCCCCTGAGTGGCACCGTTATGCCGATATAGGTCTGTAGTGAAGACATGGCCATAATTATGGCTGGGATTTACAAAAGTATCTAAGCAATTTAGGAACACAAGTCCCACTGGCTTTCAATAGGACTTGTGCTCCTAAGTCACTTAGGGCATGTCTACACTCCACATGAAGCCCAGGCTCTGACTCAGGTTTGAGCCCAAGCCCTGTTTCTGTCCACACACAAATCAGTCTGACTCGGGTCAGCAAGCACTTAGGACCCAGGTCCTAATACTCTGCTGGGGATGGGTGGGTCAGTGCCTGAATCCCACTGTGACTCAGGTCTGAGTCCTGCCATTTTGCAGTGTGGACACAACTCAAGCTGCAGACCTGAATCACAGTGGGACTCAGGCTCTGACCCCCACCCCCTGCAGGGTCCTAAGACCCAAGATTATATTCACCAGCCCAGGTTTACAATGTAGTGTGAACGCTCAAGCACGGGTTTGGAAAAACCACGATCACAAGCATGAGTCCCACAGGCTTGGGCTTAGTGTGCAGAGTAGACAGATCCTTAGATAATTTGGAAAATCCCACCAGAACTCTTTACAGCAGAGTATGGCATGAACTGTGCATGCTCTTCACACATCCAGAACCAAATTCTGCCCTCCTTGCAGTTAAGAATCAGAGAGACAAAGACCTCCCCTAAAAGGGGATCCAGCAGAGGAAATGGAACTTCTGTTTCAAATCATTTTCTAGGCAAGGAAAAAGTGTTATAGATGAGGCTACATATGCAAATATATTTTCATATCTTCAGCAGTGCCACTGCGGTTGCATCCCAGCCCCAGGGTTCCCGTTTGCAGAGGCTGTGTGTCTGAGTTTTTCATGTGAATTTTTTATAATTGGTATCATTTTAGTGAGGCCACTCAGCATATAACCATATGGATAAACTGATGCCCTTTCTGAAGATCCCCCTCAATTTAATAAGTATTCCATTAATATGCAGCTTGTGTGTGCTTAGAGCAATAACATTTGTAATCAGATCAAGTCATTCTTTTTGATGCAGTGCATTCTCAGGAGGGTATTTAAAAGCGGATCCCCTGGAGAGTTGCTGATACGGTGTTATAAATAAAACCGGTTTATCTGAATAATATAGTCTAGTGATCCTGAATTCGTGCATAAATCTTGTCTTTTCCTGACAATCTTTTGTCTGTTTACATAAAATATCAAGACAATTTTGAAACTTTGTATGACTTCAAGGCTTAGATTTGGTATTATTATTAATAATAATCATGATCATCATCATCGGCTGGGTTAAACTTCCTTGAAATTGGTGAGTTTAGCATCCGCCTTCCATTAAGGATAAAATGTGAGATAATAGGGGACTCAAACCAAGACAGACATATGTCACAGCCCAAAACAAAGGCCCATGTGAGTCTACTCAGGAATTAAAACTATGTGGGTGGATGGTTTTCACTGGGTATTGTTTGGAAGTGTGTGGAAGGAGACAGAGAGAAGAGGCGACAGCAAGGAAGTTCCAGACACTGCCTCAACAAAAACTGGGGAGCATGGCCCTGAGAAAAACATACTGCAAAAACTTTTGGGGCAGAGTGCTGCCTGACAGAGGCTTGGAATTGTGAGCAAAGAAATCATCTCCTATTGTTTGATTCCTCCTGTGCTCAGCGAAATAAGGCTTTGTACATTTTTTGGTAAATAAACAGGATTGCATCAAAGATACTTGACTCCATCATCACTTTCTTCTTCTAAGAGAAACACCTACAAGGCTCCAAACTTTGCCTATCCACTTGGGTCAAAAGAGGTAACATTGTTTTGACCTGAGCATAATTAACATTGTTTTGTATTGCCGTAGCACCTGTGAGACCAACTTATGGACCAGGACCCCACTGTGCTAGGTACTGTACAGACACAGATCAAAGAGAGAGTCCCTGCCCCAAAGAGAAATGGCTATAGGGCATGTAAATGCCATTAGGTTTCTTTGAGGATCTTAACATGTCATAGTAAGTTTTTCATCTTCAGTTTAATCACTTGTATTCAGTTCTCCAGACACAGACAGAAATTTGCCTACTAGTCCCCCTAAAAACATTGTGGAAAAATGCTGTATACTTCCATAGTTATAAGAGAGACAAAACAGGCTGTAGAAATGTCACATCTGTCTATAAAACCTGTTCTTTAGCTCCGATAACATTGATTCTGTAGAAAATATTCTATAAAAACAAATTAGCTATTAAAATAATCTTTTTCCATATAAAGCACAGGTACTGTCATCTTTTATAGGACGCTTATTTGTCCATTCATGGATTATTTTTAATATGCTCAGGCCCTGATTTAGCCAGGCTCTTAAGCACATGCTTAATTTTAAGCACATAAATAGTCCTATTAAAACCAACTGTATTTAAGCATGTGCTTAAAGTTGAGCTTGTTTTTTAATGCTTTGCTTTAGAGCATTAAGTATATGGTTATCTTTAAGCATGGATTTAAGCTGAAGTGAAGTTAAGCATGTTTAAATCCATGGCTTGATTACTGGGATTTGGAGGTGATGGTTGAAACAATAGTAAAACATTGAACCCCAAACAAGCTACCACTAAAAATATAGAGTTGGATAGAAAATTGATAGATGAAAAATCAAAAGGTGGGATGATATTACAATGCAACACATGAAAAAGCCCCCATCTAGAGTATTCCCACCTTTCCCATAGAGCAGTGGTGGGCCCATCAGGGTAATCTGATTGTGGGCCATGAGACATTTTGCTGATGTTGACTGTCCACAGGCACAATCCCCCGCAGGTCCCAGTGGCCACGGTTTGCCGTTCCTGGCCAATGGGGGCTGCAGGTTGCCCACCACTGCCTTAGAGAGACTCTGTATTATTTCTCTGGAGTTTGGTAGAGCCTTTGAGAGAGTCTTCAGCAAAAGCTAAGTTGCTCAGGCTTCAGCTTCAGCCTTGGGTGGTGGAGCTTGGGTCCCTGGGCTTCTGCCTCACATGGCAGGGCTTC
The DNA here is from genome assembly GCF_003597395.2 of Chelonoidis abingdonii. Lineage (NCBI taxonomy): Eukaryota > Metazoa > Chordata > Testudines > Testudinidae > Chelonoidis > Chelonoidis abingdonii. Next base: position 127,221,702 of record NC_133774.1, read on the forward strand.
AACTTTCCACCCTGGGCTCCAGCAAGTCTAATGCTAACCCTGCTTGGTGGACCCCCTGAAACCTGCTTGCAGCCCCCCTGGACCTCTGGTTGAGAGCTGCTGCTATAGACAGCATAGCCAACCATGTAGCCTTACCAAGTCTCAGAAAGAATCTGTCATATTAGACATATGGGTTGTGCTCAGTGCTGTGTGAGGACTTGCTCAGTGATAACCAGGGCTGGAGTTAGGGCAGGCAACCCATGTGACTGCCTGGGTTGCTGGGCTTGGGGGCCACCAGGCTTGGGGTGCTGTTTTTGTTGTTAGTGACAAAGGGGAAAATAGAATGTTTGAAGTAAGATGTTTCAGCTATTCCGTATGTGGATTCATTTTTCCACTAACCACCTAGAATGTTCCAGAACTGTAGAATCTTATGGAACCTTCCAGACTTTCTGAGAACTACATTTTCCTTGAACTGCCTAGAACCTTATCAGCCAGGCCCTCGCGGGTATATAAGGAGCCAGGCATCACCAGTCAGTCAGTGAGATATCCAAATGAAGTGAAGTGAGAGCCCAGATGCGGTACTGTGAACCTTGTTTTACTGTATAATTGTAAACGACCTTTTGAATTAAAGGACTAGGGTTAACATTCTAAGGCTGTCACCCACTGTAATACTATTTAATACTATGTTTCAGTTATTCTTAAAGTTCGAAAATTTCTATAAGCTTAGAGGAAATGAATATTCGTATTAGCTCATATATGGCACAAATAAATACAGATTTACAGATCCTAGTGTGTAAATGTATCATCTTATATGGCAGGAATAAATCATGCATGCAAACTATGCATCAAAGTCATGAAGTGCGCTACATATGCAATAAAAATAAGATATTCAAAAGCTTAACAAATGGAGGGGAGACGTGGAAGACTCTTGCCATTTGGTCTAGGGCAGGCCCTGGTGATAAGGCACAGAATTATTAGCACTAGTAAGCAGAAGAGGTGTGTCTGGGTCTCATGGTCTTCTTGTTTCCATCTTCTAAGTGAGAAGGTCTTTTGATGATGAGAACCTCCATTTCGACCTATTTTGTATGGGTTACAAGCAGACCCTTTTAGAGCAGGTCGGGAATTTTTTGATAATTGTTTTTGTCAGAAATGTGGATCTGTTGAAACCAAAACTGTTCACAAAGCAAGGTTGGGTTCGATGAATTTCCTGACTTGGAGAATAGGTTCAAAATTTCTTGTTTCAACATTTTTTAAATGAAAAATTCTAGCTTTCGGGTTCAAAACAACTTTTCATCTAGAAAGTTTAGCTAATTAGACTGAGGACTACACATTTTCAAACCAAGAAAATATATATTTTGGTTTGCAAATGTTTTGAGATGTCGACTTTTTCTTTTGATTCAAATTGGGCAAAACATTCAAAGTCTCAAAAATATTTCCAGGATGGGAAAACTGTTTCCTACCCAGTGCCAGCCCCACCAATGTAGCCCTATGTGTACAAAATGCAAGGGTGAGGTTTTTTAAACTGGGTTTGCAGTCATTACCATATCTGAAGCACAGTGTGTGTGCAACAGTGATTATTATAGCCCAGGACTGGGTTTTGCTCTACACGATCTTTGACAAATCACTTCTCTTTTGATGCCTCTGTTTCTCCATCTGCAAGATGGGGAGAATAAAAGCCATTGTTATACAGTATTATAAAGTGCTTTGAGAACTTTTCATCCAGCCTCACTTTGCTTTTCACTGACTCTCTGCTTGATGATTCTCTTTGCACTGAAAATACAGTAGTGGTAAGTTAATTCTAACAAGATTTTTTCTTTCGGGAACTGCATCCTGCATGAGGAGCTCCTTAGAGAGTTGAAGCAGGAAAACAATTTGTCACCCAATACAGGTTCCAGCTCACTGGAATGCTTCTTCTACAATAGTCAAGGGCCTTGTGAGGAGTTCAAAACTGCAGAAACATAACACAGCAAGCATTGATCACGCAGGGATCCTAGTTTTCCACGATAAACAAAATTCTCTGATTAAAAAAAAAACTACAAAAATCTGCATTTTCCCATGATGAAAATGAAATCTGACTGCCGGAGCCCTACCAACTTCTCTGTAAAAACGCATACACCACATTTTTCTGTAGCAAACGGATCCCTGCTGTTCAGACATTTTTATCAATGGATGCGGTGAGAATTTAGGTTTCAGACATTTTCAAAGACAAATCAGAGTGAAAAGGAGGCAAAAAGATGCAGCTCTCAAACAGAATTCAGACACATGAAATCCTTGATAAGGAGCGTGTGTAGGGAACTTTTCTTGATCCATATTTTAAAGGGGAACTTGAAGATTTATTCCCAAGAGTTGGTTTCAGACTCTAATCACTGGAGAAATAATTTTGTAAGCTCGGCCTGGAATAGGGAAGGCTGTTTAGGGGTCCTCTGAAGATGGAAACGCCCTAAGCAGTGATATCAATGTATTAATGCATTCCCTCTCATTTCCCTGGGCCAAATTTTCCTTGATAAAAAATCAAACAATTCGGAGCACATCCAGCTAGAGGATTTCATGTAGATAATCAGCAGCTTGGCTAGCTAGTTGGATATAAATATAGATATTGACAGAGAGAGATTTTAGTGAAGGGGGGGGTTCACAACCCACATTTCTTGGCTAAATGTTAGCTACTGTAAACTTTCTTGGTGTTAATTCAGTGCCTAACTTTAGAGATTTAATGAAGATTGAAAGTCACATTGGACAATATTGCTTGTCGTGTATTTATGCAAAGTTGCCCTAAGTCTAATGTCCATGTCTCTCATCTCTGTGCTGTATTTGCTATAGCTTGTGACTATAACTACAGCATGATAAAAGGCTGATAATCTTGTTATTAAGTCTCTGGCCTGGGGGCTTACAGCTTCTTCAACCTCAGGCTGGTTCCCCACTGGCTGTAATTCATAGATTCATAGACTCTAGGACAAGAAGGGACCTCGAGAGGTCATCGAGTCCATCCCCTGCCCGCATGGCAGAACCAAATACTGTCTAGATCATCCCTGATAGACATTTATCTAACCTATTCTTAAATATCTCCAGAGATGGAGATTCCACAACCTCCCTAGGCAATTTATTCCAGTGTTTAACTACCCTGACAGTTAGGAACTTTTTCCTAATGTCCAACCTAAACCTCCCTTGCTG
>NC_133774.1:127226778-127353721 GCF_003597395.2 Chelonoidis abingdonii
TTTGAGCTCATTTTGTGCCTTTGCCTTTCTAATCTTGCCCCTGCATTCCTGTGTTTTTTGCCTATATTCATCCTTTGTAATCTGTCCTAGTTTCCATTTTTTATATGACTCCTTTTTATTTTTTAGATCATGCAAGATCTCATAGTTAAGCCAAGGTGGTCTTTTGCCACATTTTATATCTTTCCTACCCAGCGGAATAGCTTGCTTTTGAACCCTTAACAGTGTCCCTTTGAAAAACTGCCAATTCTCCTCAGCTGTTTTTCCCCTCAGTCTTGATTCCCATGGGACCTTACCTATCAGCTCTCTGAGCTTACCAAAATCCTCACCATAATGTGATGAAGGAAGACCTTGTGGTTAAGGCACTGCATGTGGTACTGGGGGGGAGGGCGGAGTCAATTCCCTGCTTCGCCACAGATTCCACGTGCGACCCTGGGCATGTCACTTAATCTCTTTGTGCCTTTGTTTTCTTATGTGTACATGAAGATAATAATACTTCCTTTCTCCCAACCTTTGCCTGGCTTGGTTATTTCAACTGTAAACTCTTTGGGGAAAGAACTGCCCCTTGCTCTGTGTACGTACAGCTCCTAGCACAGTCAGGCCCCAATCTCAGTCTGGATCCCTGGGTGCTACTGGAATACAATGGTAATAATAATTTTAAAGCAACTCAGGGGCTACTCTAAACTACACCAACAGATAACAGCCCACCAAGGGACTGTCTGCTAGCTGCAGGTCGACTGAATGCTCTGGTTGCATTGAGTTGGGAGATGGAGTAAGAGCCAGCTATGACACCTGCATATCTGAACAGGGCTTCCCCACCCCAGGAGAGAAGTGCAAAGAGGCCACCAGATCCCACCACAGAATCTAGCCTATGAAATTAAAAAAGATTCCAACGAAACAAGCCTGCCCGTTCGAAAGCATGAAAACTGCTCATAGCTGGTTTGAGCCAGCTGCATTTAGTGTCACCTTTGGTGGCTAAAGCTGCCCTGCGTTCATTTACCTTCTGCTGCTACTGTGCAGTTCTTCAACTGCTCAGAAAAAAGTCAGCTCTAATGTGGACGCATGCAGAGGGGGTTTCTTATTGCATAAGTAAAAAGGTTACGTCTATCTCGAAGGGATGATTTTTAAAGGTTACTTGAATGTCACATGAATGATTTTGATTTTCCAGGAATATTATTTTCAGTCTTTGGTGCCTTTCTTTTAATCAAAATAGTTATTTTGTGACATTTTCAGAGACTGTTGCTATTTTTGTTCTCTGGGATTTGAAAGGCTACGAAGAGCAATAAAAACCGTGAGGTCACAAAAATATTTCTCCAACGCCCTCCCTCCACGGCGCACATTTTGTGGGGCTTTGCGCTTGCCTCTAGGACTGCAACATCTCTGTATGTTAGGGCTTTTGCTTCACTTTATCAGTTATATTAAGCAGTGCTAGGCCCCCATTGCATAAGAAGATGCACACGTACAGTAAGAGATGCTTCATGCCCTGAAGTACTTACAGTCTGAACGGAACAAGCAGACAAAGGATGAGAGGGGACACAGAAGTGAAGTCACTTGGCCAAAGTGCCTGAGCAAGGACTATGACGTACCTCTCTGTCCCTGAGACCAATGCTCTATCCTAGCCACTCGTCCACACTTCAGCCTCATTCCAAGACTACATTTCAGTCCGTAATTATTTAAATATAGAAAACCCATAACCCGGTATTAAGTGGTCCTACACAATAGTCACAGGACCTCTGACAATGGCACCCTGCCTTCAGTGCATGTCTCAAAGCATTTTAACCCCAAAGTAGCTACTTCTCCTGGTTTTAAAAATATGGTGTGATGGGAGTACTCACCTCTTGATCATCTCCTAGTGGCTGGGTGTGGTATTGCAGTCCCTTTTTTTTTTTTTTGCCCTGGCGCCCCCTGTGGGCTGCCAGCTGACCTTGGTGGATCTTCTGTGGCTTGGCCTTCCAGCCCAGTCACAAAGTCCAAGTGAACCCCTTCCAAGGCATTAAAGAGTCCAATAACATCTAGTTGCCCTCGCCAAGGTCTTCAGCCCCAGCTCTGGGTCCTTTAAATCTGACCCTTTCTTTGGGCTCTAAAGTAGGGCCTGTCCTCTTCTCGGGGTTTATGCCACTTTGCCTGTGGCCGGTAAGGGAACCTGGGCCCATCCACTATTCCAGGTTCCAACCCAGGGACCTGATGCACAGAAGCTAAGCATTGCTCAATTTCAGTCTGCTGCTGCTGCTGCTGTTTCTTCCCTCGGGCTCTCCCTACCTGGCTCCTTTCAGCTTCATCCTTCTCTCAGGGTTAAGCTTCTTAGGTCCTTTTTCTCCCTGCAAACCCAGTGGTGCCAGTGCAGCCAGAAACAAACCCTGGCTATCCCTCAAGCACCGTTGGCCAGAGCAAAGCACCCTTCCTCATCCTGTGTCCCAGCCAGGAGCCAACCTGCTTGGGCCCTTCAGCTCTTTTTATCTGAGTCTGCTGTGCCCTGATTAGCTGCTTCCTTGGCAGGGTGTAGTAGCAGTGCAGGAACTCCTGTAGGGAACCGGGAAGGCCAGGTGCACCCTCTCACAGACGGGCATAGTCTTGAAAACCAAGTGAATCAACAAAAACAGCAAATGAATGACTGCTGTACAGAATGTTGTTTTGTTTTATTACAATAACTCCAACCAGCCCCAACTGAGATCTGAGCCCTATTGTGCTGGATTCTGCACATCCACACAGTAAGAAACAAGTTCTTGATCTGTGGAGCTTGGAGTCTAAATAGACAAGATAGACAAAAGGTCCCTTTGTTTAAGGTCTCTTAACAAGCTTCTGGACATAAAGTCTTGTTACTGTTTCATTTTTCTTTTCCAAGGTAGATTACATTTCTGGTTTCCCGGGTATGAGACGTGAAAACTCTCTTGAATACCTTGTAGTACATTTGAAACCATGCTGTGTATGGAACATGGTTTTACTTTCCAGCAGGCTACAGCAAATTGAAAAATAATTTTACCAGCTACCGGATTGCATCTCCGTGTCTTATTAGTTCAGCAATATGGGCATCGCTTCCAAAGGGTCCTCATCCTTTCCTCTCTCTTAGTGCTGGGTATTTTGCATATGTGTCTGTTAACACACCACTCTCAATTTGCATATGCCTATGGAAAATATGTGCATGAATCAGGTAGATGTTGTCTTAGTTGATTACCTGTGGATGACTGTTAGTTTATTTATGGTTGATCCGGAGTTCATTGTGGGCAGATAACATAATAAAGGGTTAAGTTAATGTTTATAATGTACCCAGCTGCCATGGTGATGAGTGTATAAGAATCAGCTATTAAAATGACATGCACAAAACTGAAGGCTGTTTTGGAAAATTTGGCCCTAAATGTTACAGCATGTAATTGAGGAAAGCACTTAAATCCATGCTGAAGTCCATCCCCTATTTACGACAATGCTCAGTACATACTTAACTTTCAGCACATACTTAACGTCTCATTTGACGTGAGTCTATGAAGAAATCGTCTCTGCCCCAAAGGGAGATCTCACTTGAGGATGGACACTTTAGATCTGTTTCTGGAGCCTGAAGGAGTTGCACTTGTTTATTCGCAACAAAGGGGGAGAGAGTTTCCTTGGGTAAACTTCTCACCCAGAGAATGCCAAAAACCTCAAGTCTGTGTTGGGAGTCTGGTATTACTCCTGTTTCAGTGGAGAACCAGCTAGCCAGAATTCAAATGACTGTCAAGTCGTTTGACACATCTCCCCGTGCACGTTACAGTGAATGAGCATTGGAAGATGGGTTAAGGGGATGAAAGGCCTCTTTCTGTGCTGTGATTGGCTCCAATGCTAAGGCTTTGGGATATGCCTCTCCAGCCAGTCAGAAGCTGAGCAGTGTCGTAGCAAGTCCGAGGCAAAGAGCAGGGAAGACGGACATGGCCATTTGTTCTTCCACGACGACCTCTGAATCAGACTCGGAGGGGAAAGGGAGGGGGCTGGGATTACTTAACTCAGCTGGAAATGTTATGCATTTGGCAAGAGCCTCAGCCCTGCTGCGCTGTGGAGTCCAGAGGCTTTATCCTTTCCACCTTCATGGTGGGTGTACCATGGCTGATGTTGCCAAGGCTGAGGGATGGACTCTGGTACCCTTCCTCACCAGGAGCAGTGCCTTTTCTCCAACAGTCTGCCCCTTGCTCTAGAAAGCCACCTGAAGATCCTCTTTCCCCAGAAGTACTGTAACCTGCTGGTCAGTGTCTGTCATGTGTCCCCAATGCCCAGAGGATGCGAGTCTGTCACAGCCCCACCTACAGAAGCAGGCTCTGTAGCCCGAGCTGCAAAGCGTCATGCTTCCAGCTCTGAAGGTCCCTAGCTCGGCCCTGGTGTTGGTGACAGTCATTTTTTCCACCTACAGATCCCACCATATCTCCCACATCAAGCCCAACCATGCTGCAAAAGAACCTTGCATGGCTGAGGAGTGGTCTTGACTTGTCCATCACTGGTGCCTCTTCAGTGGGTGCTCTCAGTGGTGTCCAGCCTGGGGCCCGGCATATTTCACTTTCCTCACCATCAACACTTTCCTATTTCCCACAGCCGAGCAGGGAAGCAGGCAATGGGGCTACCAGAGCTACTCCCCACCCTTCAGTGCAATGCAGCAGGTGGCCAGAAGAAGGGAGCTGCTGACCAGCTGCAGGGGGTGCCTGGCTCCCACCAATGTTGCTCCAGGGAGGCAGGTGTGGAGGGGATACCCCCATCTCCTCCCTGTAACAACAGGCCTGATCCAAAACCTTCTCCTTTCTCACAGGGTGCAGCGAGGGTACACAGCCCAATGCCTTATCTGAATACCCATTTTTTCCCTCGAGGACTGCCATTCGGGGTGTTGAGGGCCATAAGTTGGACACCGCAGCGATCTGTAACTCATTCAGCAGAGTCCTGTTGCCCTGCATTTGCTTGGTTTGGCCCAGCAGCTCTCCCAGAATCAGTCAGGCAGGAGTTTTGCTGTGGGGAATGTGAGCACATGAAGATTTATTCCTTCAAACAATTAAGGCCATTGATTTCATATGTTAAACGGCTCCTTTGCAGGCGCTCTGCCTTGCCACACTCATGAATCTTTCTAATCAGGTAACCATCTATCTCTTCTAGCAGCAGCCATCTTGGTAAAATGTTTCTGGAAATCTTTTGTGGCCCATAAAGCATTTCTTTTTGAAATATAGCCCACACCTCCTGGGTCTTAGGCCGATGGCATTGGTAATGTCTGTCTTGAACACGGACAGAATTCACCGCTGCATTGCTTCTGCTTTATGTAATGCCTTCAACAGCCGAGTGCATGCACCCACGTAACACTGGAGTAACACCATGGCAATTCAGGTCCGAGGAGCTCCAGAAATGGTGGTTTAGATTCTGAGGTGACATAAATTGCTGTAGCTCCATTGACTCCAGCAAAGCTACGCCGCTTGACTGTCACTGAGGGGCCAGAGCTCTCGTTTTGAGATGCGTCGCTGGAAACCTAGAGTAATCTCAGGTAGTTTTCTGCCAGACTGGATATAACTGAGACCAGAATGTGGTGTTGGTCCATGGCTGGCCTTATTGGTGAGCGACATGGGTGACTGGTGCTGTGGTCAGGGAGGCGCCGTGGCCTGGCTGGTATCCAGGCTTGGTGGAGGAGGCAGGTGTATCAGGCTGGCTCCCAGCCAGGGGAGGGGCTGAAGTTGTGGGGAACTCACCCCAGGGCGCCATTTTCTCTAGGGCCAGCCCTGCCTTGACCTGTCTTGGGCAGGAGGGGATGAGGAAAGTGAGTGAGAATCTGCTCCTTCTTTTCACATATATTGAGTAAAAAAAAAAAATGTGACTGAGTCTGATTTTGTGGGTTTGCTGTAACAGTTTGTTGAGCGGATGGAAGATAGCTTCTGCATTTTACTTAGGATTTGGGTTCCTACTCATCCCATGATTCCCTATTTGGGCTATATTTAGCTGCCGTAGCAGAAATGCCTGAGAATGGTTTAATTCTGGTCTAGTGAGCTGTGAAGTCAGAGATGAGAAACATGGATTTAGCTGTGATAGACGGACCACTGTCCAAGAGGGAAGGTTTAAGATAATCTGCTCTACTTTGCAGAAGCCAAAGATAAGCAGATGAGGCGGGTGGTGGAAAACAGCAGCACCAGATGCAAAGGAAGGAAAACCCATGCATCTGACTTCAGTGTGCTGTAAAGTCAGAGCAGGAAGCTATAGCCCTGTCCAAAAAACAGCAAAAACAAAGGGGGAAAGCTTTTCTCTGTGCTCTAGAGAATAGCACATGCTTACCTGGATTCAACTTGGGGAAAAGCCAGTTAAGCCGCTGGTCAGGGTGACCTCTCCTACAGACACACATATAGACAGTGGTGTCAGCACTTTGTGAGTGCTCTGCTAACTGCAGTCTGCCAAGCTGGTCTCGGTAGTAGTGCTGAATGATGCCTGAAGGTATTGAAATGCTTGTACTTCTTATAAAAGAGACCAGTGCTTTGACCGATATTTCCAGAACTCTTTAGTGTTAGAGGGCGTTCTTCTGCCAAATGATCAGTGGGGCCACTGGACAATTAAGGTGCTAAAGGAGCACACAAGGAAGACAAGGCCACTGCAGAGAAACTAAATGAATTCTTTGCATCGGTCTTCACTGCGGAGGATATGAGGGTGATCCCCACACCCGAGCCATTCTTTTTAGGTGACAGATCTGAGGACCTGTCCCAGATGGAGGTGTGCATAAGAGGAGGTTTTAGACCAAATTGATAAATAGTAATAAGACACCAGGAGCTCAAATATGAAACTGCAGAACCACTAACTGTGGTATGTAACCTGTTGCTTAAATCAGCCTCTGTATCAGATGTCTGGAGGGTCGCTAATGTAACACTGATTTTTTAAAAAATGCTCCAGAGGTGATCCTGGCAATTACAGTCTAGTAAGTCAGTACTGAGCAAATTGGTTGAAACGATAATAAAGAACAGAATTATCAGACACACAGATACACATGATATGTTGGTGGAGAGTGAACACAACTTTTGCAAAGGGAAATCATGGCTCACCAATCTACTAGAATTCTTTGAGGGTGTCACTGAGCATGTGGACAAGGGTGATCCAGGCAATATAGTGTAACTGGACTTTCAGAAAGCCTTTCGCAGAGTCACTCACCCAAGGCTCTTAAAAAAAGTAAGCAGTCCTGGGATAAGAAGGAAAGGTCATCTTCATGGATCAGTAGCTGGTTAAAAGACAGGAAACAAAGGGTAGGAATAAATGGTCAGTGTTCAGTATGGAGAGGTAAATAGTGTTATCTGGCACAGGTCTGTATTCAGACCAGTTCTGTTCAACAGATTCATAAATGATCTAGTTAAAAGACAGGAAAGAAAGGGTAGGAATAAATGGTCAGTTTTCACAGTGGAGACAGGTAAATGGGGGGAGCCTTAAGGATCTGCCCTGAGACCTGTGCTGTTCAATATATTCATTAATGATGTGGAAAATGGGGTGAACAGTGAGGTGACAAAATTTGAGGACTATATAAAATTGCTAAAGACATTTACATCCAAAGCTGACTGCAGAGAGTTACAAAGGGAGCTTACTAAACTGGGTTACTGAACAGACACGGCTACGACAACACTGTATATGGGTGACTAAATGGCAGATAAATTTCAATGTTAATTCAAAGTAATGCACATTGGAAAATAGAATTTTAACTATACACACAAAATGGTGGGGTCTAAATTAGCTGTTGCCACTCAAGAAAGAGATCTTGGAGTGATCGTAGATAGATCTCTGAGAACATTCACTCAACGTGCAGCCGCAGTCAAAAAAAGCCAACAGAATAAGATAAGATAATAAAAAAACAGAAAGTATCATATTGCCTCTATATCCATCCATGGTACGCCCACATCTTGAATACTGCGTACAGTTCTAATCACCACATCTTGAAAAAGATACATTAGAATCGGAAAAAGTCCAGAGAAGGTCAACAGCAATGACTAGGGGCATGGAACAGCGTCCATACAAGGAGAGATTAATAAGACTGGGACTGTTCAGCTTGGAAAAAATATGTCTAAGGGAGGGATATAGTAGAGATCTATAAAATCATGGCTGCTGTGGAGAAAATGAGTAAGGAAGTGACAGTTATCTCTCCTCATAACACAAGAACCAGTGGTCACTAGTGAAATTAAGAGGCAGCAGGTTTAAAACAAACAAAAGAAAGTCCTATTGCACTCAATGCACAGTCAGTGTGGAACTCATTGCTGTGGGATGCTTCGAAGGCCAAAAGTATAACTGGGTTTAAAAAAAAGAATTAGAATTGCCCCGTTCTGTTTATTCCCTCTGAAGCACCTGGCATTGGCCACTGTTGGAAGACAGGATACTGGGCTAGGCAGACCATTGGTCTGACCCAGTATGGCTGTTCTTATGTTCAGATGAGCACTTTCAGGGGAAATATGCATATGCAAATAAGATCATTTTCATGCAACTATATCTATTTGCATGTAGAACACATAGTTATTGTAGATAGGACATAGGAAATGGATAACATCCCTGTCAAGAGATGGGACCCTCAGACTTCTTGCAAAAGCCATCAGAACCCTGGTGGAGCAGTGGTGTGTACAGGTAGGTAGGCCTTGTGTATTCATGCATAGTTAATAAACAGATTATTTGGAAGTCAGCTGTGCCAGTGTAGTGTCCTCATGGTCTTCAAGTTGTGTCGAGTGTGAGGACACACAAGTAACACAAATCAAAGCTCCTTCCCAAACCTTCATGCCAAGAAAAAAGTGTTGTATAAATGAGAGAGGACAAGCAAATAGGGCACAGATATAGCTGGGTTGTTCCAGAGTCGGACTAGTGAATGTATTTCTATACAATTTTCTACTCTCAGGCTTACTGGGGAAACAGAGGCAACACAAGGTCACATTCCAGAACCCATTTTCCTTCTGCTGTTCCTGGTTACTGAGGAAATTAAACAAGAAATCTTGACATAGATTGTAGTCAGAAGCACGCTTGCCATCGCAAGAAATGGGGGAGGAGGGAGAGTGGCATATCCAGAGAATTGGCACACAGCCATGCTGGCCACTCTCCCATGCACATGGGTGAGGTGGTGGAAGGATCCTTTTAGTCCCCTTCATGGGCTACCCACACAGCTGCTCACAACATAGAAGGGAAAGCAGCCTCCACGACGTTGTACCTTGGTCTCCTGCACCGTTGGGTGGATAGGAGGGGGTGGAGACTATGTTCAGCCCCTCTCCTCCAACACATCAGCCAGCCCTGAAAGCAAAGGGGACCGAAGCTTGACTGAGACTGGCAGATGTCAAGATACCCATCCAGCCCTCAGTAAATGATATGAAAGCATTGTCACGCTTTTAGAAAGGCTTTTCTCCAGCCTCTGATTTTTAAACAGACCAACAAAAGGCAAACCCATTGCTTTAACTAGGGACGGTCAATAGACAGACCGTGGGTCAAATCCGAACTGCCAGATGCTTTTGAATGGACCCTGACAATTTTTTATTTACTTATTATATTGTTGTTGGTTTTTTTTAATTATAATTATTTTCTCTGGAGTCTGGACCTTGACTACGCTTTGACCAAGAAATTGGGACCCTGACAAAAAATAGTTGACTTCAACTAATAAGGACGAGCAGAGTGCTTGCTTACATACTGGAGAGCTCAAAGTGAGCTGGTGGCACTGCTTCAGTGGTGGGGACTTCAGCATGCCGCTCGTCTTGATTATTGTTCAAATAACTTATTTTGAAAGGGATTGTCCTTCTACTTGGCAGCTAAATCTCTCCAACTATTACTTCCATGGTTACACAGTTGCCAGAGCAAAAGAATTCCCCCCAAATCCCATCCTCGTGTTGGTACTGTGTTGTCTGTGTTATCAGTGTGATTCTTATGAAGGCCTGAAGAAAGGAGAAATTAAAAAAAAAAAAAAGCCTCTAACATAAACACTAAGCAGTATTTGTCATATTGTGACAAATGGCAGCAAACCCCTTTAAATAACAAAACATTATCTTTCTGTGCAGCAAGTGCCGCTGACTCTACAAAGATTAACTCCTATTATACTGCCTGGCAAATCTGCCTCTAAGAGAAAAGTGTCCTTTTAAGGAGAATTAGTAAAGCATGCCTGACTGGCACGTGTGGGAGGAGGATAGCTGGTCTTTTTATTGACTAAATGTGGGACAAGAACTAAAAGCTCATTGTGTTTGTACTTAAAACGCATCAGAACAGCCTAGATATCATTGCTGAATGTTCTATTCATAATTCCTTTGAAAGTAATAACATAGTTTGGGAAAGGTTAATGCAAACAGTGGTTCAAACTGTAATGGAAATGCAGCATTTTTGTCACACACAGTAGCACATAATCTGTCATTGTGATAAAACTTTTAGTGAAAAAGCTCAAGCATGTGAATTCTGGAGATGAGAGTATTATAATGTGGAGGGTTGGAAATTAGCCGAGAGTGACTCAGATGCTGCAGGCAGCTCAGCTTTACCTATGTACGTGTTTCAGAAAAGAAAATGTTGGAAGAACCTGTAGCAGCTGCGATATGCACTCTTACAGGGCGTGATGCGATGTAAAATGGCGCCCTGGGTTGAGTCATTGGCAAAGATTGAACCCAGGACCTTTGGAGTGAAAAGCCCAAAGGTGAAATCCTAGCTCTAGTGAAATCACTGGGAGTTTTGCCATTGGCTTCAATGGGGCCACAATTTCACCCTTGGCATCTAGCAGAATCAGTTGCTATTTTTTCATCAAAAAAAAAATAATTTTGTTTTGGACAAAAACAAAAGATTTCCCATCGAGTTTTCATGGTTATATAATACTCCCTGCCAGACACACACACACACATTTTTTTTTAATGGGAAAAAAAAAGAAATTTCCCAGGAAACAAATTGACATTTTTCTACCAGCTTTGGTGTCTACTGCTTTTGCTGAGTAAATTAGCTGAGAGGCAACAGTGAGCTCATAAACCTGCATGGATAATCTAGCTGCCACCGGAGAGGGCCAAAGAGCCCACCTTGCATTAGCCTGAGTTACAAAAAGTAACCAAATTATTGTGAGCAGATGTAGTTGCAGCTTGTAAAATTAAACATTGTTAAAGGGTGGGTGCTTTAAAACATGATTAATCAAGCCATTAAACGCTAATCTGATTTTATATGCCTCTTTAAAAATCTAATTCTGCAATGTGAGTTTCCAAGCAACAAAGCTAGAGAAGATGGAATATTCAAGCCCAGGTCTGAAGTCTTCCAGTATTCAGGGATGTTTGGAACAAAAAATGATGTGTGGCTCACAGTTTTGATTCACTCCAGCTTTACCTTTAGGACACACCTATTTGTGAGAGAATGAAATTCACACTTCTGCAAAGGGCCAGTCACAAAGCCAGTGTGTTTCTTGTATTCCATTGTGGTTTCAGAACATATCTGGTACTGTGCATAGATTAGCCTGGGCTGGGAATTTTCCATCAGAATACTTTTTTGATGGAAACTACAGTTGCTGCAACATTGAAATTGAATAGATTTTGCTGAATTTTTTCAGTTTTCTGATGGGTAAATCAAAGCAAAATGTTTTGAGTTGATTTGAATGAAAACGGTTTGTTGAGCCAAATTAAAATTCATTTTTGGTCATTTGATGTTAAGCTGTGTCTGCCTGAGGGTATGTCTATACTACGGGATTATTCCGATTTTACATAAACCGGTTTTATAAAATAGATCGTATAAAGTCGAGTGCATGCGGCCACACTAAGCACATTAATTCGGCGGTGTGCATCCATGGTCTGAGGCTAGCATCGATTTCCGGAGCGTTGCGCTGTGGGTAGCTATTCTGTAGCTATCCCATAGTTCCCACAGTCTCCCCCAACCCTTAGAGTTCTGGATTGAGAGCCCAGTGGCTGATGGGGCAAAAATCATTGTCACGGGTGGTTCTGGGTAAATGTTGTCAGTCATTTCTTCCTCCGGGAAAGCAACGGCAAACAATCATTTTGCGGCCTTTTTCCCTGGATTGCCCTGGCAGACACCAAAGCACGGCAACCATGGAGCCTGTTCAGCTTTTTTTTTTTTTTACAGTCACCGTATGTGTACTGGATGCCGCAGACAGAGGCGATACTCCAGTGCTACACAGCAGCATTCATTTGCTTTTGCATGATAGCAGAGATGGTTATCAGTTGTTCTGAACCATCTGCTGCTGGTGATATAAATTGGCAATGAGATGACAGTTATCTGTCCCTCTGTACTGTCAGCTGCTATCATGGGTGCCCCTGGCTGAGATTGGCCAGGGGTGCAAAAACAAAACTGGGAAGGATTCCCTGAGTCAATTCCTTCTTTATGGTTTCTGAAAATAGAGTCAGTCCTGCTTAGAATATGGGGCAAGTGTACTAGAGAACCAGTGTATCAGAGAGCACAGCTGCTCCGTGTCAGATCCCGCAGAAATGATGAGCTACATGCCATTCACGAGGGGTGTCCCTGCAACAATCCCATCCATTGCTTCCCTCTTCCCCCAGCCTTCCTGGGCTACCGTGGCAGTGTCCTCCCCATTTGTATCATGAAGTTATAAAGAATGCAGGAATAAAAAACAGTGCCTTGTTAGTGAGCTAAATGAGAGGGGAGGCAGACATCCAGTGGCAAATATGACGCTCCAGACAGAAATTTAAAGAGGAATTGTGGGGAGAGAGCCCAGCATGCGCTGGTATGGATAGTCCAGGACGTACACGATCTTTTCTTTCAAGGAAGGGGAGGGGCTGATGGAGCTCAGCCCCCAGTTGCTATGATGAAGACAGTTACCCAAGCCATTCTGTACCATTACTCGGGAATGGACTGGGAAGTCATTCCTATTTTTACCCAGGCGCCCGGCCGTCACCTGAGGCCAGCCAGGAGCACTCATGGGCTGATGGTGAATGATGACAGATATCAATCATATCTGTACATCTCCACCGGGGGGAGGGGAGGAATGGATACTGCTCTTTCACTGTGCACATCGCGTTTACAGCGCATCGTAGCATAGCGTGAATTTCAAAAGAAGTCAAGAAACAATTTCTTCCTTTCTTTCACTGTGCAAGGGGCGGGGGGCAGAGGAGTTAAATTGACAAGATGATTCCGAACCACGCTGGACATGTGTTTGACTCCAGGCATTGGAGAGCTCAGCCAAGAATGCAAATTACTTTCGGAGACTGCTGTGGACTGTGGCGAATCGATGGAGTCCTCAGTAACACCTCCCTCCCATCCATGAGCGGCCATTTTGAGTCTTCTTGCTTCCCGTTACCGTTGTCACGCAGGCGACTCTGTGTAGCCTGTAGTTTTTTTTTCAACCGCTTTGGCATTTCGTTCTTCTGCTAAGGAAGCTTTGAATAGAACAGATTTGTCTCCACACACGGATCAGATCAAGTGAGTCTCCCATACGGTCCATGCTGGATAGTCTTTTTTGGCTTTGGGACTTTGCATTGCACCTGTGCTGATCAGAGCTCCATGCTGAGGCAACCGGAAATGAATTTCAAAAGTTCGTGGGGCTTTTCCTGTCTACCTGGCCACTGCATCCGAGTTCAGATTGCTGTCCAGAGCGGTCACAGTGGTGCACTGTGGGATACTGCCCGGAGGCTAATACCGTTGATTTGAGGCCACACTAACCCTAATCTGATATGGTAATACCGATTTTAGCGCTACTCCTCTCGTTGGGGAGGAGTACAGAAACCGATTTAAAGAGCCCTTTATATCAATATAAAGGGCCTCGTAGTGTGGACGGGTATAGCATTAAATCGGTTTAATGATGCTAAAATCGGTTTAAACGCGTAGTGTAGACCAGGCCTGAGTGATGCCTTGCAGCTGTCTCATGTACCCATTCTATTCTGTGGGAGGAGCTCTTTGATGGGACTACATTTCCCTTGATGCATTGCAGCCTCACCTCTGTCTGAACTGCCATGGTGCATCATGTGAGATGTAGTCTAGCTAGGGTAGCCCAGACCATTTTGGAGGCTAAGGACATGAGACAAAGAGAGTACTACTTCTATGAAACACTAGCAGCTCAGGTGGACACAGTTCAACGTCTGACTGACTGAAACATAACTAAATACTTTGACATTTCTAAACGAGTTTTTTCAGCATTTTCTATTTCAAGGAAAATGTGGATATCTCCTGAATCAAAATGAAAACAAAAGTTGAAATATCAGAATTTCTTGCAGAATGGAAATTCTGATTTTCAGCTAGCTCACGCATTGGTCTTGTGCCAGCCCTCTGCACAAGGGTGAACTTCCACCCAAGTAAATAGCCTAGTGATCAGTCTTTTCAGTGCATCATACCATATGTGAAATTCTTCATTTTGAAGATAGCCCTGTTGAGTTGTGACCAGTAAACTCTGCCCAAATACCGTGTATCTCATTCCTATAGAAAACTGGTTGGGAGATTCATGGACCCAATGCTAGTTGAAAAGAATCACTCAGGGGAAGTAATTCTGTTCGGTACTCTAGAACAATGCACTCACCTGCTGCTTCATATGTTAGTCTCCTTCTTTTGAAACAGTAAGATGACATTTGTGTTTTGTTTAATGTTCCCTCCCTTTGTTTTGTGTGGAGCTATGCTAGTCCCTAGTGTGCAGTGGAGTGAAAAGAGAAGCTCTGTTGTTATTAATGTGAACTAAGAATGGGTTTTGTTAGCACACATCCCTGTTTCGTTGTTGTCATCCTGTCTCATTTCTGTATCCTATGGTGGAGATAGAACAGTACATCCCAGCACCCTATCACGCACGCCCTGAAGACTAGCCTCAGGACCAAGAGAGTGGGGGAGGAAAGTGACTAGAGGAATTACGCCCAGGACGGCAACAGAGGCATCACACTCTACATGAGTGTTGAGCAGGCCCCTGTGCTGCAGGTGCCTAAGAACTGTTTTACTGCAGGTAGGCACACAGAAAAAAGCAGAAGACAAGCAACTTGCTGTTGTCTGTGGCTTGGTCAGGGAATAGGGCCACACTTACAAGTTGGGCAAGCAATCGCTGAGCGAGTGCAGTGGGGAAAGCCAGCAAGAGGGATTAGCTAGGCTAGGGAGAGTCCATTTGAGTCTGAAAAGTGTGGCCTTAGGCATCATTTTAGAGGAAACATGAACCATATGACCAATAATGGGACAAGTGAAGGATCCTGCCGTTAACTTTCTAGAAAAAGGTAAATCTAGACAGACACTAAGAAGAGAAGGTGGGGAGCTCACAGGAAGGGTTGCCCAGGGTGCTAATCCCTCCTCTGCCACATGTGATCTTGAGCAAGTCACTTTCTCTATGTCCCCCCTCTGAACAATTGGGATTGGTGCCCTGCTTCATGGGGTACTGTGAGGGTCAATACATTAATAAGTAGGAGCTGCTCAGATTTTTCAGTGATGGGGGAGGCAGATAACTTGCTAGATAGACGACACAGAAGAAGGGATTTTTCTTAGCTGTATTTGTGTTCTTATTTATTTACAACCCTGCCTTGCTCTCACTGCTTCTCCCAGAAAAGAAAAGTGTTCAAGTATGTGTCGTCCACCCTCCCCACGTTTAGATGCTTGGAAGGTTGTGATAATAGTCAGAATTTCCACATTTTATCAGGGCC
The DNA here is from genome assembly GCF_003597395.2 of Chelonoidis abingdonii. Lineage (NCBI taxonomy): Eukaryota > Metazoa > Chordata > Testudines > Testudinidae > Chelonoidis > Chelonoidis abingdonii. Next base: position 127,242,282 of record NC_133774.1, read on the forward strand.
TCAGCATGCTACAACATACCAGCTCTGTGTTGTGGGTTGTGTTGCCCACTAGTGGTTCGTGCACAAGGGGAAGGTGGGGCCTTTTTACTAGTGCTGCCAATTGTGAGATTTTCTTTAGCTCAAGTGGTAGAGGCTCCCATTTTTGAAGGTGAAGGATCAAGTTTCTAGCCCTGGTTGCCCAGGGGTGTGTTTGCGTCTGAAGTACCTAATAATAGTCTTTGAAGTCTGCGTTATGATAGTAATTCATATCTACGTATATGTAAATGGTTGCCAGTAGATTCTTTTGCTCTCCCTTTTCTCAGTGGTAGCAGATGACAGAACAGGGAGTAATGGTCTCAAGTTGCAGTAGGGGAGGTTTAGGTTGGATATTAGGAAAAACTTTTTCACTCAGAGAGTGGTGAAGCACTGGAATGGGTTACCTAGGGAGGTGGTGGAATCTCCTTCCTTAGAGGTTTTTAAGGTCAGGCTTGACAAAGCCCTGGCTGGGATGATTTAGTTGGGAATTGGTCCTGCTTTGAGCAGGGCGTTGGACTAGATGACCTCGAGGTCCCTTCCAACCCTGATATTCTATGATTCTAAGCATCAGAGATGGCCATAGCTGGAGATGGGATACTTAACAGGAAGGACCAGGGCTGTGAGGTGGCACCGAGCATTCTGTCTGTCTCTCAGATACTTGACTGGCTGGTTCTTGCTCACATACTGAAGGTCTAAATGGTCACCATATGTGGGGTGAGGAAGGAATTTCCCTCTAGGTCACGTTGGCAGTGACCTGGGCTGGTTTTCATCTTCCTCTGCCACATGGGTCATATGCTAGGATCATCTGGATATGTCTCACCTAACCAATTTCCTGCCATTTCAGAGGTTTAGAGTGCCTCAGTCCCACAGGGGTTCTCTGCCTGTGACACACAATGGTTTAGTCTCCGGTGGGCCTGTAAAACTTTGGGTTGTTGCCTTGGTGTGGAGGTGGCTGGCTGGTGAGAGTGACTTCTGATACATGGGAGGTGAGAGGATCTGGTGGTCCCTTCTGGCCTTCAATGCTAAGACTCTGTGATGACGGGCAAGAATGTGTAGCATTGTTCCTGGCTTTGGTAGGACTAATAAAACTTGTGATGAGCATTGTGATTGGCTTCCTCTGTGCAGCTCTTTACATCAGCTCTTAACAGTCTGCAGCACACAGAGTCATTGCAATACATCCTTACCCATCTTCCTGTCATTTCCTGGTTGCTCACATTAACTGCCACATGTTCCTTCTTCTATGGCTACCACTCTATTGGACCATCAGAATTGTGCCAGGGCACAGCTTAACTGTGTAGGGGCAAGTTCATCCCTGCAATAACTCCCTGATTTTAATGGTGTTATGCTAGGGATGGATTTTGTCCTAAGAGCTCTTTCATTTGTGAGAGAAGATGTAGGGTAGCCTCTGACACATCCCCAGAATACCAGACATTCTGGTACTTCCGGGGACGGCATTGGCTCCTGCACAGAAGACTGCCATTTTGAAGCATGCATCCCTCCAGTCCTGCTGGTGTGACCTCGCACACACCCATGCTGCATGGAGGATGCCATTTTGAAGAGTGCTTTGCCCTGCCCCTGCCAGCATGACTTGCACGCATCGCACTGGTGGGGGCGGAGCAGCACACTCTTCAAAATGGCAGTCCTCTAGGCTTGATATCGGACAAAACTACATCCAGTTTTGTCTCAGCACTGGACAGGGAACAAACCATAGGAAAACAGGGTGTGTGTCTTAAAATCGGACGAATGGCCTGCTTGGAGAAGGGCAGCGATGGGGAGGTAGCACATGGAGACCTCAACTGAGGTATGAGGGAGGGGTATAGATAGATTTGGAAGGGAAATGGACACAGAGAAAAGGTGGGTGAAGGGAGAGGAAATAAGGAGGATCTCAGAGATGGGAGAGACGAGGGGCAGAGCAGGAGGGGGAAGCAAATTAGGTGCGGGTGAAAGGGTGTGGATACAATAAGAACAGCATGTCAGAGGTCAAAGTGGGGACTCCTCTCTGCGAGTTTTCTCTATTTGCTCTTCTCCTTTGGCAGGGCTCTTCACTAGACATAGGCCTCAGACTCCTCCAGTGTCCCCATCTCCTGCCCAGAGACTGCTCACTTGGGCCCCATATGTAGGCAGAAGGGGTTCAAACTCCCGATGCAAGGAATCCCTGCATCCCTCGTCTCATCGGTGAATATCCCATTAGTTTCCCAAGTATACATTTTCTAGTTCCTGGATACTTATTTCTATTAACTGTCTGTCAGGTCTATGGCTTAACCTTAAGAATCTTTTAAATTCTCCATCTTTGTTTTCCATGTGACATGGAGCAGGAGATAAACGTGTTTGTATACAGTGATTGTCACAAGTGGGTCATCTTCTAAAGAGTCGACTTGAAAGACTAATGGTCTGACAAACCCAAAACAGCAAAGCATGATTAATTCACTGAAGGCTGATTGACCTGAAAGAGAAAGAGGGCTGCTGTCAGTGACAACTATATTTGGATGACTTTAAATTGTCTATCATTGCCAGAAGCTTCCTACGTTTCTAACAACACATTCAAAATGGAGAGTTTGTGCACTAGAAAACTTCAGACATATTCCATGATGTGGTAATAGAGGAAGGGAGTGGGTAGAGAACGAAGCTACAAGAAGGAAAATTCATGTTAAATTGATAACTTAGAATCTTTAATTGTAACAGCATCTATCATGTATCCCTTCCACAATATAGTTTAGGCAGTCGCTTATTTTAATTGTTGGTTGATTTGATTTTCTTGCATTTTTTTCATTCCTTGCTACTGGTACATTTTCATGGCTGTGAATCTGTGACAATGTTATGCTATTGAAATATAAATCCTTTGGAATATACGTTCATGCAGAGTCGAAATTTCTTGGTAACAAACAGTATAGCTAAATAGCAAAGCTGTTTTGATGACAGCTTTTGTTTTCATTTATTCATAACTTGGAGAAATATTCTGACTTCTGGGTTGAAATATTCTTAGCTTGATTTCAGCCCAAAAATTATATATGAAAGTTTTGAGAAAGCTAAGTTGGTGGGTGTTTTGTTATATAAGAAGACACTTTTCCTACTGAACAAACAATCTACAGAAGAGAAAAGTGATGGGGGATTTGATAGCAGCCTTCAACTACCTGAAGTGGGGTTCCAAAGAGGATGGAGCTCAGCTGTTCTTAGTGGTGGCAGATGACAGAATAAGGAGCAATGATCTCAAGTTGCAGTGGGAAGGTCTAGTTTGGATATTAGGAAACATGATTTAACTAGGAGGGTGATGAAGCACTGGAATGGGTTACCTAAGAAGGTGGTGGAATCTCCATCTTTAGAGGTTTTTAAGGCCTAGCTTGACAAAGCCCTGGCTGGGATGATTTAGTTGGTGTTTGTCCTGCTTTGAGCAGGGGGTTGGACTAGATGACCTCCTGAGGTTTCTTCCAGTCCTAATCTTCTATGATTCTATGACTGGCTCACCCAGGATCACTCTTTCAACATTCCCAATGGTAATCCACTGGTTGGAAAGGCACTCCCTGCTTGCAGCTTTCTGAACAGGTCTGTGTTCTTAAGATGCACGTCATGCACCTTCCCTGACCTGCCTGCACTCAAGTTGGTGACGCATCCCAGTGATCAACCAGTGCTTGCATAACCATAGAAAAGTAGCCCTTTCTGTTGATGTGCTCAGTGGCTAGGTGCTCTGGTGCCAAAATGGGGATCTGCATGCCGTCTGTCTCTCCACCGCAGTTTGGGAACCCCATTGCTGCAGATCTATGCACTATGTCCTGCAGATTGCTGAAAGTCCTGGTCCTACATAGCAGGAGGCGATTAATGGCCCTCAACGCTTGCATCACAATAGCCCCCGCGGTGGATTTCCCAGCTCCAAACTGACCGGTAGCAGTCTGGAGTTGCAACTTTCCACAGTGAGATCATCACTCGCTTCTCCACTGTCAGTGCAGCTCTCATTCTGGTGTCCATGTGCAGAAGGACCGGGGTGAGCTCAGTGTGCAGATTCGGGAATGTGGTCTTGCACATCCAAAAGTTGTGTGGCCCCAGCTCATCATCCCAAGACTGCATTACAATGTGATCCCAACAGTCAATGCTTGCTTCTTGGGCCCAGTTGAGGTGCTCTGCCATTTGCAGCTGCTCCGTGAATGCCCCCAACAACCTTGAATTTGTTCTTGCTATGCCCCACAGCAATCTGCCCTGCAAGGAATTGTCATGTTCTCCACTCATTTGGTTCTTCTTGTGCTCTTCAAATACACCATGATCGTGCACCCTGTGCTTGCAACACTCACGAAAATATTGCAGAATTGTGCTGGCTCCATGCTTCTGTCAGAGCTGGTGGACAGCGAAGAGGGCCACATGGATTTGTAGAATTTTGAAAAAGAGGTGTGAAAATTATGGGATACAGACTCCCTCCACACTGGCTCAAGTCTGCAGGCTGGCACAGAGGATGGAGAAGGTTGATGGTCTGGTCCTCACCCTGCTCTTGTTACTGTGGCTAGGACCAGCAACAGCTGTGCTGGAAGGGAGCATTCCTTGCACCCTTTGAGGGGGTGGCTGTGTGGAGACACACGGGGTGATGGACTGAGGAAGACTCCTTGTACCCTCTCCCCAGCCACAAGGCATGGCCTCTGCCCGTTTTTGTCAAACCCCATGAGATAATAATGCCCTTTTGCATGAGTGCCCCTAGCCAGTCTCCCAGCTGCTGTGAAGGTAACTGCTAGTCTGTAAGTGCTGATTGTTCTGCAAAACCAACACACTTGGACAAGTCCCAGGAGCCCCAGTCAAATCCAGACAGTCTCTTGCCTGAATCCATCTCTTCTGATTCACTCTGAGCACTATTTCCCTTTGCTTGTTCTGGCTCTAGCACTTGCTTTGAAATGGTTTTCAAGCTGTAACAACAAGCACTTCTGAGCTTGTGAGAATGACAGAACAGAGATCAAGAGACCACGGAACAAATTCAGCCCTGGAATCTTCACTGGGATAACAGTGCTCAAGAGTACACCTGGGTGAATAAGGGTTGCATGACTGTCCCCTGGAGAGAAACATGCCCCTGACATTCCATAACTCCTGGGGGGAAATGCCTGGAATGCTGCACACCCCACTCTTCAAAATGCGGGTTACTTCTCTAAAGTCCCCTAACTTTTCCACTAGATCATACTATCTGGGACTGCCTTGCTATGGATGTGTGCAGCATCTAACCTCAGATGTGGCTTCTTAGCACCAGCTGTCGTAGTTCATGCTTTTACCTCTGGAAGTCTGCGCTTCAATCCCGAGTGTGCTGGCCAAGATGGTGGACATGATACTATATCTTAAAAAACGTAAATAGTAATCTACTGTGCAGTACATCTAGCAAAAGGGTGGGGGAGAGGACTAGAAGATACTAAGGCCATGTCGATGCATACCAGTAGATCGGCACTGCTGTGATTGATGCAGTGGTGTCCATTTAGTGGGTCTGGTGAAGACCCGCCAAGTCAATAGCAGAGTGCTCGCCTGTTGACTCTGGTACTCCAGCTCCCTGAGAAGAGCAAGGTAAGTCAGTGGGAGAGCATCTCCAGTCAACACAGCGCAGTGTAGACACTGCAGTAAGTCAGCCTAAGCTATGTCAACCTCAATTACATTATTTGTGTACCTGAAGTAGTGTAATGTAGGTCGATTTATTGCGGTAGTATAGAGACCTGAGGATGGACCCAATAACCAAATTGCTGCTGCTGTAGAATCCTTGATCTAGATCCTCAGCTGGTGGAAATGAGCTGAGGATGACTTCTGGGGAGCTCTGCTCATTTGCACCAGCTGAGAGTCTGGTCCTTAAATCTTTTCATTTCCTGACTTTGTTATACTTGCTCTGCTACATTAATGAAGTTTCTGCATATTATAGCTCTCTCTCTATCTCCAGCAAAGTGGTTTGGGAGCCTTCTTAAGGAACAGTGCTCCAGAAATGTTAAGACAAGAGTTTTATAGTTTTCTGTAATTTGTTTTTTCTTCGCTTTCCCATATAAAAGTTTTTTAAAATACAGTAATCGGATGTTCCAAATTTCTCCTGGGACTTCCTCAATGCTTGTTATCTACCAGAGATTATTGCTATATAATTTCTAATTTCCCTAGAAAATAAAGCATAATTTATAAGATGAAACAGGGGCAGGCAATTCTATAAAAATGTAGAGCCTATCTAGAGCTCCCTAGATCCTGCCCCTGAAGTTCAGAGCATCTACATGATGCATAAAGCTGCGTATTGTCTTCTGGTACAGATATGACTGGCCCAAATTTGCCTATCCCTTCTGAATATTCATGAAAAGAAATAGCTCAGTCCAGAACACACTGATACTTATTGATCACAAGCCCTCTTTACACTGCTCTGACAAAGTGAAAGGGTCTTAGAGTAAGTGTAAATGTAATTTAAGCCCATTGGAAGGCTCCTTTACACTGCTGGAGTGGCGTAAGGGGCTTGGGTGTAAATGAAAATTAGACCAACAGTTTCACCTTTGAGAAGAAGCTTGATCTTGTGGTTAAGGGATCGAAAACAGTTCAGTTCTCAGCTCCAGCACAGATTCCTGATATGACTTTTGGGGTCTCTCTGTGCCCTCAGTTGCCTAGCTGTGAAAGGGTAGAGTAACCCTTGGCCTCTCCCACCCTTAGTCTCTCTTGTCTGTCTAGGTTCTAATAGCTTCAGGGCAGGAACTCTCTCTCGCTTCGTGTGTGTACAACACCTCGCTCAATGGAGCCCCGAGCTTGGCCGCAGCCTCTGGTGCAACCGAGACTGATAGTTCTAATCATCACAATGAAGTCTTGTGGTATTTTGGATTATGGAGTGGTGCTAATCAGTCCCATTTAGCAGAGTGGGCTACAGGTCATAATGGCCAGAGTGGGAAGCTGGGCTGAGCGCCATGGGACAGCACCTGCCCTTGTGAAGTGAGTGCAGGGTGGGCTTACTCTCCAGCCCGCCTCCCTCCTCAGGCCTCTCGTCTCCTCCCCACTGGGCCGGGATTAGGGTCGAGCGGCTGGGGCTGTCGTGGGTGGCCAGTGCCCCCTCGGCAGGTTGGTATACTGCACCCTTTGAATCGGGAGGCCACATCCCCCCTGGCTTTCAATAATGAAAGCATTTGCTCAGAGTATCTGGAAGCTGGCTTCCTACAGAATATTTCGTCTGAGGAAAATGTAAAGTGACCAAGAAAGGAGCCCTTTGGCAAAGAAGGACAATAAATATTCTCTCCTTTTACTTGCTTTTCAAGCAGAGATTTGCTGGTGTTTTGCTGGATTACACAACAACTCCCACTGATGATTTTTAGTTTGCTTCAAATTAATCTCACATTTAATATTCACACAGTTATAGAGCTGGCTAGCATGGAAAGGGAAAAAAAGATGTTTTGAGCCCTGGAGGAAGAGCATAAACAGCAAAGGAGTAAAGTAGATTCAAGGCTGTCTTAGGGTATGGAAAAGACTAGATAACGAAGACTGACTTTTAAGATAGTCGACTAACTTTTTACTAGCGCTAATATTCACCATCTTCAGGAAGGTACATACATGATGGCTACCTAACTGAGAGCAGCACTGAGAGTAGCCTTAGCAGTGTCCAGGAAAGTTGGCGGGGGAAGGGGGGAACTGGGCAAGGGTGGGACCATTCTCCTGCTGTTACTTTGGGATGTCTAGCAGATTCAGGCTGGCACAGGAGACACACATGCTGCATGAGGCTGCCCTGTGTCATGTGCTGGACATGGCACGCATGCCTTTGGCAGCCCCTGTCATGCCTTCCTGTGCCTGTGCTGAGATTAGGGGGTTGGGCAGACCACAGCAAGTACTTCTCTGGCTGCTGGGGATGCTCCAGCTCCTGACTGCAAGCAGCCGGGTAGGCTTTCTGCCTTCCCTCTCGCTCTGCCCCCTGTTGTCAGCTGGCCGGGGAGCCCCAGGGAGGAGAAGATGGGGTGACAACAGCCAGGAGGAGGGTGTAGGAAGCTGGAAGGGCTCAGAATTAGGAGGCTCCACAGTGCCCTCTATGGCCCCAACCCCGCCTTCCCCAGACTCTCTCCCACCCCCACATTCCCACCCACTTACCTACCCAGTCTAACCTGTCGCAGCAGCCCCCTCTTGTACCCTGGCTGTCCTTGATTCCCTCTGTGACATTCTGTAACCCTCATATTCCTCATTTATATATAGCTGTGGTCTTGCAGTTAAAGCAGGCCATGTGAGGTATCGAGGAAAGGTTATGATCAGGTGAAAGTCACTGTTCTCTCTAAATATATATATCATTAGTGCATATGAAGTTATGAGATTGTGGTGTTTGGCTGTCAGTAAAACATGCTGAAAGTTGGGGAATCGACCAGATATTAGCTCCCCAGAGACAGCAGCAAGGAAAGTAACCAATGCCCGCGTGGGTATTGAACAACCATCAAGAGCCATTGTCCAGCAAGGGAGCTACAATATAATGACTCACTCGCACAAGACCACACCGGGGGAATTGCTCAACCTTGCCTGGGGACTCAGCAATGTCCACCAGACATGCCTGGACTTGTGTTCTCCAAGCACAGGGACTAAGAGTATAAAACAGAACATAGTGGCTGCATGATTGGCCTTTCTTCCTCCTCCCGTATATGGTGCAAGCAACAAGGACACTCAGGAGACTGAAGACTCCAACAAAGGAGACAGGCCCAGGTTTCAAGCGTGAAACCTGTGTACTATGAACTGCAATACCCAGGGGGGGGAGAAAAAGTGCTTAATCTACATGCTGCCCAGTCTAATAGGGTTGAGAGTTTAAACTGTGTGCTTATACACCTCTACCCCGATAGAATGCTGTCCTCAGGAATCAAAAAATCTTACCGCATTATAGGTGAAACCATGTTATATTGAACTTGCTTTGATCCATTGGAGTGTGCAGCCCCGCCCTCCGGAGTGCTGCTTCACCGCATTATATCTGAATTCGTGTTATATGGGGGTAGAGCTGTATTTTATTTTCCTTTGGTAACGCCTCTGACTTTTTGCCTATCGCTTATTATCACTTAACATCTATCTTTTGTAGTCAATAAACTTCTTTTACTGTTTATCTTTACCGGTGAGTTTGCCTGAAGTGTTTGGTAAATGTGCTCAGATTTACAAAGGCTGCTGTATGTCCCTGTCATTACCCAGTCATTTTACCTAGGGATGTGGTGGATTCTCATCACCTGGAGTCTTTACATCACAGCTGGATGGTGTCAGGAAGCAGGGTCTGCAGCAGAGTCAGTCTCCAGGCAACCTAACGAGTGCAGCTGGTCTGCAGTAGGTTCCTGATTGGCTGCAGCACTGGATTGGTTGGAAGAGTCAGCAGACTGGCTCATAAACTCAGCAGCAGCTCAAGGCATTTGCCCATGTTATCAATAGTTCCTGCATTGTTCCAAACCTTGCCTTGCTCCAGGGAAACTAGTCCTGACCCTGGGCTCTGATTCTTGACTACGGACTCCCGCTCCCACCACTGGGCATGACTGCCCAATCCTGGTCTCTGACAGACAGCTCTCTAAAGAATATGTTCTAGCTCAAACACAACTTAAGGGCTGGATAGAGGAATAGCTGAGTGAAAGTCTCCGGCCTGTGGTAAGTAGCTGATCAGACTAGATTAACCCTATGAAACCTGGCCTTAAATCTAGGAATCTATCTGAACGTCATTTATCAGAATCCCTCTGCTGCCTGGATTCCCTTTGGCCAAATGGAAGGTCTGCTGCAGCTGTGTCTGAGCCATTCCGTCTGCTATAAGGCAGGGCTATGTGCAGCTTGAAGCTTCTCTGGTGCTCAGCCTACAAAACTATTGACTCAGGACAATCTTGAGTGGCCTCCTCTGTCTGTGTTATGGAAACCCGCTAAAGAAAGACATAAATTGATTAGAAAGATGGATAAACAGGTATTTTTATTGGCCCCAAAACTGATTTCAAGGTATCACATTTACCTCTTAGAGGGCTATTAATTAATATGATTTATTGCAGTAACACGCACGATGTGCTAGGCACTTTCCAGACACTCAGGGCTGCAGAGAGCACACTCTAAGGACAGACGATGCAACTGTTGGAAGAATTTATTTTTCTCCAAATGGACTGGTATGTATTTGACAAGTCCCACCAGCTGGCTGTGCAGGGACTGCTCTTACTTAGATGCTAAACTAAGTTCATCAGTTTTCTTTATTACTAAGTTCATGGAAACTTTTCTACAGGCACAGAAGCACCATGGGCAACTTGGAAGCTAAGGCTTGTCTGAAGGATGGTATAAATAGTTAATACTACTGTCAATAGGCACGACCAGTATTTTAGAGATGAAATAGCCTTTAAGGCGTAGCATAGTGAGCTAAGATTTTCCTCTGTGTAGTATAAAGCATAATTAGAGCATATGGTAAGAGGAAAAACCCTGCAGGCGTATGCAATATTACCTCCTATCCCATCTGCTTCTGGAGCAAGGTGCCCCTCTTTTGGTTTGTTGTAAATTGTTTAGGTGATAGGAAATACTTTGCTTTGTTTGGGAGTGACAAGGGATGTTGGGGATTTTGGAATGGTTGAAAAATAAAGCTTAAGCAGCTTTGTATTCTGGTGCATGGAACTGCTCCAGAGGTTCAGTGATGGGCTGCCAGGATTTCAGTGACACTAAGTCCAATCATTTTATTCTGAGTGTTGAGTTATTTGATATTTTTTCTTAAAGCCCCAGCTGCTGGAGTCATGTGATTATGGGAGGATCTCAACTTTCATTTTAAAGAAAAAATACATTTTTAGCCCTAGTGATTATGGATTAAAGCTTGGAAATGTGACCCCCTAAAGGAGGGAAAATAAAAACAACCCCAAGATTGTATTTAAATGCATGATTTTTTTAAAGCAAACTCTTGATGTTTAGGGCCTGACCCATGATTTTTGAAGACTTGGGGTTGGCAGTACTGGTGCTTTGACCAGGGGATCTCTCCAGATTGTTCCGTCCCTTTACTCTGTGATAGGCCCTGCAAATCAGGGATGTCTGTGCTCATAGAGAGGAAGGGTGAAGAATGATGGATCTAGTCATTTGTTTCCCCCTTCAAACAAAGATGCTTTCTGATCAAAACCAAGGTAGACAGCAACACCACTGGGTAGAAAATGCTCAGGCTTCATTCCTGACAAATGTATGGGGCCAGTTCCTGCTTTTTGGCTGTCCCTTTTGTGCTACTTCAATGGACCTTGGGAGACAGAAAACTACCATAACAGGGCAACACAGACAGTAGTCTAGCGGGGTCAGTGCTTCAGCCATGCCACTACAGCCATACCCGCGCTAGCTGTCATCAAGCTAGCTCATTAAACAAACAGGGTAGCAGTACGAGTGGCGGGATGGGCTAGTTCTCCCAAGTGCCCACCTAGGGTCTCGGACAGGTGGGTATTTGCCTTGCCACGGTGGCTACATTCTATTTTTAGCACACTAACTCGATAAGAACTAGCATGGGTATGTCTCCTCCTGCTCTAAGTATAGACACACCTTAGCATTGCAGACCCATTGTGCAAGGCGCAGTATAAACGCCAGTAAACTCCTTTCCCCAAAGTCCTTACAATCTAAACAGACACAAAGTGAGGAGCAACAGAAGCAAAGAATGGTGAAGTGACTCCCCAAAATCCCAGAACAGGTCACTGGCAGAGTTGGTCTAGCATCATGGTCGCCATTTTCTGATGACACAGTACAGCTCCGTACTTTGTGTTCATTGTGGTCAACCCATGCCCTCTTCTGACATGTGGAGCTGCTCTTTTAGCAGAATTGCATTGTAGGAGCCCATCAAAAATGTAGTGCCAATGCCACTACTAGATCCCTAAATGCCACATTTTGCCAATCTTAGAGTGCTTGGGCATGAGCTTTTCTTTGGCAATATAGTAGCAGGGCAATAGAAAATGGACATTTAATAATCATTTTTTTTCTAGCCCCTCCTGAGAACCCCTATCCTCTGCATTGTCTTACAGTTCCATAGATTGCATTTCTTTTTTATTCATGAGGTCATGTGATAGTTGATACTTTATATTTAATTTCTGAATATCTTGAAGGCAGTTATTGATATTGTTTGTTTCGTGATCCATTGGTCATGCGGTCATCCATCCATCCATCCATCATCTTAAATGAATAAGTGACAACCCTTCCTGGAGTCTTTAGACTGGTCTACCTACTGACAAAGTTAGGTTGATGTAAGCTGCTTGTGTCAAATTATATATGTGTGTGTCTACACTCAGATTCGCCTCCAGTTATGGCAATGCAGTAAAACCACAGCATAGAGGCATGGCCAACCTACTGCCGTGAACCCAGTGTGAGTGTAGACACTGCATGACATGTGTCGACCCTAACAGTCCTCCAGCCACTGTCCCACAATGCTCCTGTCCCTGCAACAGTGAGACTGCTCTTTTCACAGTTTTGAACTCCACAAGCCAGGGGTCACATTGACTGGAAGCCTTTGCTCCTGACTTACGTTTTTGAAATGCCCTTTTCTGGTTGCTCACCTTGGCTAGCACACCTAGCCGCTCACTGTGCGGCTCTGTGCCCACAGAGGAGTACTAGACACACCTGCAGGGAGTAGGCAAGAAGCATTGGATCTCCTGGCATTGTGAGAGAAGAGGCTGCGCAAACTCAGCTATGACCCAGCCGTAAAAATGTCGAGACCTATGAGCAGATTGGGGTACAACAAGGAGCAGCAGCGTAAAAGCAGAGGAACTTCACTAGGGATACCACAAGGCATGAGAGGGCAACAAGACATCTGGTGCTTCTCTCACACTGGCCACTTTGGCAATGAACTGCATGCCGTACTTGGCAGAGATGCCACCAGCACAGCACTGTGGATACCCCGGAGGAGCCGGATAGTGAGACCCCTGCCGTGAACAGTCAGGAGGAGGAGGAGGAGACAAAGCAGGTGACTCTAACCATGCTGAAAGCCAGGACCTGTTGGCAAATCAACAGGAGTCTAGCCAGTCCTGCCAGGCAAGCGTGGGTGACCCCGCTGGTGAAGGGGAAGGGTGCTCGGGTAAGTGCATAAAGAATTTGTCCTTACAATGTTTTATTTGCTTTTCCTCCCCCGCCTGCCCTGCTATTTAACTATGGTGCCCAGCCTATCCCCAAGTCTAGAAGACAGAGGCACTATCTTTTCCTTGGTATAGAGTGAGTAAATTAAAAAATTGTTCTTAGACAGCACTATGGCAACACGATCCATGTCGTCTGGCTGTCCTGTGCTCGGGGAGAGACTGAACAAGCAGAGGTAGAAGAAACATCTGCTTTTCATTACCTTGCTGGGCTAGGTGGATAGGCCACGCAGGTTATATGCATAGGGATGTGCCTGTTGTCATCCTGAGAGATTGCGATGAAGCTCTCATGGAGATACTAGGCAATTCTCTCCTGAAGGCTTCTAGGGACAGCTGCCTTATTTCTTCCCCCCGATAGGATACTTTCCCATGCTCCTCTGTGATGCATTCAGCTGGTACCATCGCAGTAAACAGGCTAGTGACATATGGGCCTGAGTGGCTTCAGGACACCAGTAGCAGCTGTACTCTCCCTGCCTTTCATACCCTCAGGAGTGAGAGCCCCTGTGGAAAATAGTGCTAGTATTCAGTGTCAGGGCCTATACTGGTATCCACGTAACAGGGGCCAACGTTTTATAGCTTCATGAGACAGAAAATCCTGACCCCCTTCCCTACCAGGCTGTGTTCACTGTAGCTGGGGCTGGAGCGTGGTGCTGGTCAATAAGTGTTTCGCATTAAAAGTATTTAGGGGAATAAGGGAAGGGAGTTTTGGAAGTGACCTTTGCCTTTCCTCTTGTGACTGTAAATCTGATGGTGCCTCTGTCTGTTTTTATCAGCACTTCTGGCCTGGCTGCCTTGAGGGGAATTTAAAAAGTTGCATCCTGTTAAGCTATGTTGGAAGTGTGTGTGTGTGTTGTGACATAGTTCCTCCTCTACCTTGGTGGGTCCTGCGCTTATTGGCAGATTTACTCACCTCAGCGATCTTCCCCACAGTCTGGATCAACTCCTCCTGTGTCTCATCAGGAGTTGGGAGGTTTGGGGGGAACCCGGGCCCACCCTCTACTCTGGGTTCCAGCCCAGGGCCCTGTGATTGCGCTGTCTATAAGTGCCTTCTGTAACAGCTGCATGACAGCTACAACTCCTGGCTACTTCCCATGGCCTCCTCCAAACACCTTCTTTATCCTCACCACAGGACCTTCCTCCTGGTGTCTGTAATGCTGTCCTCCTCAATCCTCCAGCAGCACTCTCTCTCACTCTCAGCTCCTTGTGCCTCTTGTTCCAGCTCTCTCACACACTTCCTCTCCTCTGGCTTCCTGCCTGACTGGAGTGAGCTCCTTTTAAACCCAGGTGCCCTGATTAGCCTGCCTTGATGGCAGCAGGTGATCTAATCAGCCTGTCTGCCTTAATTGGTTCTAGCAGGTTCCTGATTACTCTAGTGCAGCCCCTGCTCTGATCACTCAGGGAACAGAAAACTACTCACCCAGTGACCAGTATGTTTGCCCTCTACCAGACTCCTGTACCCCACTGGTTTGGGTCTGTCACAGTGTGTGTCTGTGTCTTCTTATTAGTTCACCACAAACAGTACGGCATGCATAGCTACAGTAAAGAAATCCAACACTAATACAGGCACATAGCAAGCACCACTGCAGAACTCGTAGCTGCAGGAAAACACCTAGCCATGTTTATAAATGTACAGCAGGTCATAGCGGCAGGCAGAGCTCCAGTCTCAGCAGTATTTGTAATTCTGCAGCAGCACTACAAAGTAGATACCAGCAGGTAAAAACCAAATAGTACCTTGTTTTCATTACACGAGACAGAGCTGTCTTAAGATGCAGGCACCATGCACCTTCTCTGACCAACCCATATTGATGTCAGTGAAGCCTTCTGGGTAATCCACTGGTGCTTGCATAAGCTGGGAAAGTATCCTTTTCTATTGATGTATTCAGTAGCAAGGTGGACTGGTGCCAAAATAGAGATATGCATTTGCCAGTCACCCCACTGCCGTTCAGGAACCCCACTGCTGCAGATCCATCCATTATTTCTTGCATGTTGCTGAGAGAGACAGTCCTGTATAGCAGGAGACAATTAATGGCCCTGCACCCATGCATGACAACAGCCCCCACTGTGGATTTTCCAACTCCAAAATGATTTCCCACTGACTGGTACAATCTGTTGTTGTGAGTTTCAAGAGCGTGATCGCCACTCACTCCTCCATGGTCAATGCCGCTCTCATTCTGGAGTCCCTGAGTTGGTGGGCTGGGGTGGGCTCAGCCCACAGATCCAGGAACGTGGCATGTCACGTCCTAAAGTTCTACAGCCACTGCTCATCATCCTAAACCTGCATTACAATGTGATTCCACCAGTCAGTGCTTGTTCCTTGGGCCCAGAAGTGTCGCTCCCTGATTGGCAGCTGCTCTGTGGCTGCTACCAGCATCCTGGAATTTTTTTTTGCTATGTACATAAACAACCTTTCCTTGAAGATACTCCCATCATCTTTGTGATCCTGGTAGTTGTGGTACTTCCTGAAGATCTGCAAGTACAAGAAAATTGTGCCTCTTCTATTTGCAATCTCCATGAGAATAGCGCAGAGCTCTGTGGGCTCCAGGCTTCTGCGAGAGATAGTAGACGTCACAAAGGGCCATGCAGGTTTGGGGGATTTTCAAAAAATAGCATAAAAATTGAAGGCTATGGAATATATTGTGGAATGGAGAAAGTTGCATGCTGGGAACTTGACCCCTAACTCCCAGAAATCCATGGACCAATCATTACTCTCTCCCACAAAACACTGAAAATGTCCCAAAAGACATTATGCTAGACATCAGCGCCTGGCATTCTGCGATACCTACCCATGACGCACTGCGCTTTACATTGACGTGAGCACTCATTGTGATTACATGCAGCACGGATGGAAGAAGACCAGAATGTGTGTGCCCGAGTGATATACAAACTCTGGCAGCCATACAACAACATAACTTGTGCCAACCGAAGTTTGTAGTCTATACACGGCCTTTGTCTCTTCTCCCTTTATTAGCTTGAAAATCACAAGCAACCATTGTCAATATATGGTGTGAATCTTGGAGTTCAGCTTAGCATTATAAATATAACTTCTGAGGGTTTTTTTTTTACTCCTCTAAGAGAAGTCAGCTGTTCTTTTCTAATCTGATGTGGAAATATGAGAGTATAAACCTCACCCCACTGAGTCTAAGTATACTGTACTCCGCCGTAGCAGCCTGACGGATATAAACGCCCAAGATTTTTTTTTGTTTACCAATGGGGATTTTTGCCAGTAGGAAAAATTTAATTAAACTCTACAGATGGAAGAGCATGGTAGATTACTTCTGAAAATATCCCTGCTTTGGGAAACCACATGGAAATATCATGTTCCTTTAAAAAAAAGTATCATTTACATTTTTCTAATTTCTTCTCCCAAGGGCAAAACTTCTGAATGGTGAAAGACAAATCATCTTTTTTGAGTTTGGAGAGAACCATAACTTGGGACTGTGGTGAGGGTAAAAAAAGTTCAGTTAAATGACAATCACCCTGGCCATCTCCCTCAGTAAAATCAAGTGGTTGAAAGCGGAAGTCAGACAAATGCAGACGAGAAGTAAATTACACATTTTTAACAATGAGGGGAACTAACCCTTGGAAGAACCTATCAAGGGGTGTGGTGGATTTTCCCTCACATGAAGTTTTGAAAATTGAGACGAGCTTTCCTGCTAAGAGAAACATTGTAGCTGACCTGCAAGTTACTGTGCTTCTTGCAGAGATTATTAGGTGAGGTACTGCCCTGTGTGATGCAGGAGGTCAAACTAGATGAGCACAAATGTTCCTCTGGCTGCAAAATCTATTTATCAGTTTTTTTCTTGGGGATGACACTAAACTGAGAGGAGTGGTAGATATGCTGGAGGGTAAGGATAGGATATAGAGGGATCCAGACAAATTAGAGAACTGGGCCAAAAGAAACCTGATGAGATTCAACAAGGACAAGTGCAGAATCCTGCACTCAGGACAGAAGAATCCCATTCACTGTTTCAGACTAGGGACTGAATTGCTAGGAAGTAGTTCTGCAGACAAGGACCTAGGGTTACAGTGGATGAGGAGCTGGATATGAGTCGACAGCATTCCCTTGTTGCCAAGAAGGCTAACGGTATTTTGGGCTGTATAAGTAGAGGCATTCCCAGCAGATCGAGGGATGTGATCATTCCCTTCTATTGGACATTGATGAGGCCTCATCTGGAGTATTGTGTCCATGTTTTGGGACCCACACTACAAGAAGGATGTGGAAAAATTGGAAAGAGTCCAGCAGAGGGCAACAAAAATTATTAGGGGGCTGGAGCATATGACTTATGAGGAAAGGCTGAGGGAACTGGGATTGTTTAGTCTGTAGAAGAGAAGAATGAGGGGGGATTTGATAGCTGCTTTCAACTACCTGAAAGGGGGTTCCATAGAGGATGGATCTAGACTGTTCTCAGTAGTGGCAGATGACAGAACAAGGAGCAATAGTCTCAAGTTGCAGTGGGGGAGGTCTGGGTTGGATATTAGGAAACACTATTTCACTAGGAGGGCGGTGAAACACTGGAATGGGTTACTTAGGAGGTGGTGGACTCTTCTTCCTTAGAGGTTTTTAAGACCAGGCTTGACAAAGCCCTGGCTGGGATGATTTAGTTGGGGACTGGTGCTGCACTGAGCAGGGGGTTGGACTAGATGACCTCCTGAGGTCCCTTCCAACCCTGATATTCTATGAAAGATGGAGGCAAATTTTCAAAAGCGCCCAGCACCAAAGTTTCCAGGACAGCTCAGTGCATGTTTAGACACCTAAATAAGAGGTAGGTTTATAGACTTGCTCAGCATCCATCATGGTCGCAATCCTCTCCTTACTCACAGAAAAAAGTGTTAGCAAAAGTAATGACAATGCAGGCTTTCCACGACCAATCATATGGCATCGTCCTGACCTGGAGGAGCCAGCGCTACGGGCAGTTCACTCAATCTTTGGCCTCTCCACTGAGCCTGCCAATCAGGATGTGTTTACAGCCCATTTTCGGAGTGGTTTCTTATAGACGTTTGTAAGCTGTCAACAAGAGTGAGCAGCTTTCTTTCTGAGGTCACAACTGAATAGCAATAGCCATGGTGAGATTTGTGGTTTCCTTAACAAGATCTCGAGTAACAACATTCCTGCTGGGCTGTCTGGTGGGAGTGAACCAAGGACTTCCAGATCTAAAAGCATCAGTTGCTACTGCTTGCTCTAAAGGACCAGGCCTTTTAATTTGGAGACAATATCAGACTCCAAAACCTATGAAGTGAGGCAGCCATTCAAGGGAGCTAAAGACACAGTTGTCCATTGAGTTACACTTCCGCTCGTACAATCCAGGTTGTAGTTCTCAGTGATAACCATTTAGGGTGCCCAGGCATTCTGATATTAGGGTCTTTAATCTTATACAGGAGCCTATTACCACCTTCACTTCCCGATTTTTCACCCTTGCTAGCTGGTCACCCTATTACCATTCCCAGCCCTGGGCCAGGGCCCAGAGAAATCACTGGGAGCCATTCTATTGATTTTGGCTTAGCCCCAACTCAGCAAAACATTGAAGCATGTGCTTAAATCCATTCCTAATCAGCAAAACACGTAAGCACGTTTGTAACTCCCATTGAAGTCAGTGGGACTTAGCATGTGCCTAAAATTAAGCATGTGCTTAGGTGTTTTCCTAAATAGGGATAGTCTGCTGGATCAGGGCCTCAGTGAACATGTGCAGTTCTGCAAAGGAAGCTACCCACTATGCCTCTCTGGGACGGGAGTGGAAGGACTGTGCTAGGATGCGATTTCTCTTTTAAAGCGAGTCTTCGGCTGCTCCTGTAATACTGATTCAGTACCAGTGCTTGGCTAAGGCTTAAAGAGAAAAATCCTCCACAAAGGACCTGGGATTCCTTGGAGGCTGCTGGCTTGGCAGAGCTGGGAAGGAAAGCAAGTTGCAGCTTCAAGTGAAAGAGAAAGCCAGAGAAATATATATTACTGGCACGTTGTTTTTCAGTATAAGTGCCACGTGTCCCTTCTCTCAAATTCTCCCAGGGTACAGACTGGATCTTTCCTTTTAGCCATGCTCTAGTGGTTAAAGGATTGAGTCGCAGTGTCTGCCTCTGAAAGATTTGCACATGCTGACTCACGAAATGAGAGGCCTAGGTTACAGCTCTGGAAGAGTGGGATAAACTCAGCCACAGCTGCCGGTAACTTTGAACACCCCTTCTGGCCACAGGAGGCACCATTTGAACCATCATCATTGAGCTGGGGTGTTCCAGTTGATTGCTTTGCAAATGGCGATGAAGTCATAAGGAGCAGGTTTTGCCTGGATTTTCCAAAGCTGCCTGGTGGATCTGGAGCACCCAGTTTCCATTCATTTAATCCGAGAGAGCCAATTTTTGAAAAGCTCAGCTTCCTGTGGAAGCTTTCCATTTACACCAGTGGGCTTTGGCTTGGGAGCAGTGGAATTCCTAAGCAACATCCTTCCTGTTTCCGCACTTGTACCGATTAAGAAAAACGGGGGGAAGGAAAAATCCCAGAAAAGACTGTCAGATGTGCAGAATTGTCTCTAAATATTTCGAGTCGGGTCCTTGACGGGTGATGGCAATGGAGCTGTGCCGATTCACACCACCGGAAGGTCTGGTGCTTGATGCTTTACAAAGCTCCCCTGAGCTTGTCAACTGTTCTCAAATGATCTTTTTGTGGCTCCACCTCAGTGTTCCACGGGGCAGGGGCCATGGTATGCTGCCAACGGTGGTGATGCCGTGTTAGCTCAAACATCTCCATGTCACTGTGAACAACATACTGTAAAGATATATACATCAGGACCCATTCCACTCTCCTTAAAGTGCAGGACCAAGCTTGGTGTCTGATAGTTTAGGTGGTTTTGGTGTTAAAACAACCACCCTGCCCCTGGAAAAAACAGCCAATATAGCCAACAAAGAAGGAAATCCACACAATCATCGCCCACACACACACACACGCACACACACAAAAGGGTTTAACAAACCCCATTCCGGCAAGTAGAAATGTTCTCATTGGTTTTTTAAACAAAACTTCCCACTGCAGCCGATGGTTCGCATTCAGACATTCCCTTGCCGTGGGCTGCAGCCTGTCCTCCTTCGGTTAAACACACAGAGAGCTAAAATTACTTGGGGAAACGCCCCAAGCTCCTGAGGAATCATATGGGCAAGCGAGTAGGGCAGCATCCTCTGTTCACTGCAGGCTTGGAAAAACCGATGAGTTATTCACAGGCACTATGATGAACAAACAGATTTCAAAGGGAGATAATGGGTCTTGAGTCTTTTGTGTTTGAAAACCAGCCAAACGCTAATCAAGAGAGATCCAAGAGGAGCAGCTAACTTTATCCAGTAGCTTGGATAGATGCCCAAGGGCTACTGTGTGTGTGTCTGTCTCACTGCAAAGGTAAAAATGCCATTGCATCATATAGTTGGTCAAGAAAAGGAAATAGCATATGTCTCTTGACAAGCACTGTAATCTGCCTTCGCAGCGGGTTGCATGTCCAAACTTGCAGAGTTAGCAGATGCATAAACGTGGTGGGTGGGGAACATATGACGCCTTATTTTAATTTGCTGGCAAGCTGGGTGCTGATGTCTTAAATGGTGTCAGCAGCTGTGATGCGGTGGGGATGCTGCTTTGCCAATTCCCAGAAGTATCTTTGCCTGGTACACAATGGTGCAGTGACGTTGTGAGAAGACACGTCCGTGCACCATCCCCAACCGCTGCCTCCTTTCTGGGGATAATTGACCTCCTGTGCCTCTAGTATGGACTGACTGCAATTGATGGGTTAAACCCAAGTGTCAGGCTGGCCCCCTGCTTTGCCCTGCTAACTCAGGTTCTTTGTGCAAATAGCAAGGTGCATGATATGGATCAAGGGAATAGAAATTGCAGAATAACGAGGAGGTAGAGGGCTTTCTATCACATGGCCCAGGCAGGACCCATTGTTTTCATCAACCTTGTGCTGTCCTGCTTGCATATCAGGGAGATGTACTTCGCTCACTGAGCAGCACTGTGCAACAGACTCAAGGATTTTGTCAGCTGGTATAACCCTGGAACATTCCACCTCTTCTGAGGGATCGCTGTCCGCTAGGAAGGCAGATGTATCCACTTTGTCAATAGTCTTATACACACGGGCCCAGGATTTGTCAAGAGGAGCACAAAAAGTAGGGTGCCCTAATGGACTGCCAGTCCTTGTCGATGTTCTCTGGCATCCTGTTGGTGCAAGTATTCGCTATTGAAGTCCAGGCAAGGCCGGTGCAACCACTTGGCAAACTAGGCGGTCACCTAGGGTGCCAAGTGGTTGGGGGGCGCCAAAAACGCGGTGCCCTGGCTCGGCAGGGAGGAGCCGCCTTCCAGAGGACCAGAGAGCCAGAGCGTTGGCTTGCAGGGATGGCGAGCCCCAGCCGTGGAGGAGCTGGTGAGGCACAGAGG
The DNA here is from genome assembly GCF_003597395.2 of Chelonoidis abingdonii. NCBI lineage: Eukaryota > Metazoa > Chordata > Testudines > Testudinidae > Chelonoidis > Chelonoidis abingdonii. The sequence goes on from NC_133774.1 coordinate 127,263,702, forward strand.
GGGCAGCAGCCATGCAAAGGCGGCAGTGCCGCTAGTGGGGAGTAGCCGCACCTCTGGCCCCTCCTGCGGCCCAGTGCTCCTCACCCCCAGGGGCTCCTGCAGTCTGCAGCAGATGCATGCAGGTGGCAGCCCCTGTGTACCCTCCAGCTCTCCCCTTGTCGCACTTGGGGTGTGCGGCTTCCGGGCATATGAGCTGCAGCCAGGGTGCGAGGCCCTGAGCCTGGTCTGGGAGGGGCAGTGACGACTCACACTCCTGGGAGCCGCAGAGCTCAAGTGCGGCAAGGGCGGAGGTGGGGGGCGCACAGGGGCTGCCGCCCGCATGCACCCGCTGCACAAGACCCCAGGGAGGGATGCCAGGCCGCAGCCCGGGCGGGCACACCTCCCAGCTTCCCCTCACCACACTCGGGTTCTGCAGCTCCCGGGCATAGGGGAAGGATGGCTGCAAGCGGGAAACTGCAGCAGCAGCGCGGCCTCTCCCGCCCCATGGCAGGCTACTCTCCCTGCCTGCCCCTGCCACCGTGGAGGCTGCCACCGCTCCCTGCCCGTGTCCTCCCAGGCGGCAGTGGTGGCAGCAGCCGGTGAGCTTGAGAGGAGGAGTGGCCCCCGGGCAAGCAGGGAAGACTCTGAGGTGAAGAGGCTGCTTGTGCGGCCCGAGCGCTGGAGACTGACAGGTACCTGCCCCTGCCCCATCCTGGCACCGCCTGCTCCCCAGCCCAGTGAGTGTTACCTGACCCACAAGCCTCAGTGCCCTGCCCCATACTGTCAGCCACACCAAGCTCACTGTGACACCAGCACCCCTTGACAAAGGGCACACTGATCTTCACAAACAGCTGTCACCACAGGCCTGACAAACTCACTGCACCCCACAAATGTCTTACAGGACACTTACCCACAAAAAGGAACGTGGAAGGGATCTACACAAGGCTGGTAACTTGTAAAGAGTGAGAATATTGAAAGAATAATGTATTTACCTTAAAAGTCTGCTTTATAGACTTGGAATAGAAATTAGTCACCAGGGGATAATGGCCCTTTGAGGCAAGGGGGATTTGTCACCCTCCCTAACCTGGCTGGTGATGCAATGCAAGGCTCAATTGTTTAGCTTGCACAATAGTAAGACTTTGAATGGGACACCATTAGAGACAATGACAAACAAATGAAATGCCTTAAAGGTAAAAAAGAAACATTACAAAGCCCTTAGCATTATAAACAGCCTGTCAGAATGGGTAAGCTTACTAGTTTTCGGAGGCTGTGGGGAGGAGGGGCGAGAGGAAGAGTGGGTGCAAGGGGGAAGTTTCGGCTAGGGTGCAAAATATCCTTCCACCGGCCCTGAGTCCAGGGCTGTCACAGCTAAGGTCAAATGTCACTGTCCATGCATGATGGCCAACAGCTGGCAGGCAGGAGTGACGCCAGAGTTTCTGGCGCCCGAGGCAGAATTCAGGGGGCGGCATTTTGTGCGCTCCCCACGGGGTGCATGGGAGCTTCCGATTCCACTCCCATCGCGCTGCCAAAGAAGGACTCTCTGCCAAAATGCTGCAGGCGACAGTGGCAGTCATTGAGCTGCTCAATTGCCTGCCGCTGTTTTTCGCAGCACGTTGGCAGAAGGTCCTTCTTCGGCGGTGCGATGGGAGCAGAACTGGAAGGGGGAGCGCGCAAAATGCCGACCCCCGAATCCTGGTGCCCTAGGCGACCACCTAGGGTTGCCTAATGGAAGCGCTGGCCTTGCTGGCAGGCCACTGCCACCGGCCACTTAGTTGGCTTTGATGTGCATCACTTTGACCTCAGGCTACTGGCAGTGGGGTACATTTTGAAGACTGGGATTGGCTGGATATTTTCCCCCTTTGAAACAGGCTTTTTGGGTGCGGTGCAGTTGACATGTGCTGTTTCCTGTACGTATAGGAGCTGTGGTGCACACAAATAAGGATAGACTCCCCACTGTTTGACAGCTAGGATGCCTGAGTTATCCTGAGTGCTAGACAAATAAATCACAGCAAGTACTTTCCCTGATAAAATCAGCCTCTTTTCCCGCTCCTGGAATGTTGCATTTTCCTCAGATATTCCCATTGCTCAGTTTTATTGTTATTTTTTTGGTGAGCTCTTTTACTGACCCTGAAAAACATGTAGTGGGAATTTGATACTTAATATTCAGATTTCAGGGTGACGTGAGAAGGGGAAGGGGTGAGCTTCACTCACGGCTGCTACCCCCCACATCTTTCCTAACTCCCTCCTTTTTTTTGTCTGTCTAATAAGAGTTGGCTCAGCTGGCCAAGACTGCCTCTTTGGCCACACTGCCATAAGCCTGTGACCAGAAAAGCAACCAAACGCCATACCCTAAAGAGCATGGCACTAGTACAAGTTTGCCAGGCCTTGGAGTGGCTGGTAAGTCCATATGCTGTGCCTGGTTTTTTTCGGCCGGTGACATTAAGCAGGGAAGAAGGCCGAGGCCCTGGAGGTTTTTCACCTTCTCTGCAGCATGGCACGAGTCAGTTTCTGGAGATTCTTGCCACCTTGAGTTTAATACCATCATTTGAGACCTCATACTCAGACTAAGTTAGGTTTGATTCAGGAGTGTGGGTAGATCTGGTGCTGCTTGTCAGGAAGTCAGACTAGAGATCATAATGTCCTTCTGACTTGAGTCATGAAACTCCAGAGACAGAAGCAGCATTTTCTATCTTTGTTGTTCTTTTTTTTCCCCGTTTGGGTGTTGGCCTGTTTTGTCTTCTAGGAAATGAGATCAGACTTCAGCCACAGCTCCACCTATCTCAAGTCACTTCTCTTTTCCGCCAAAGGACAGTTATCACCATCCCTAAGGCTATTTTAGAGACTATGTGGAGAAGAGAGGGGAGGAGCATTAGTTCTAGAAAATTCTTCCAGCCAAAAGAAAGGGACCGTTGGATAAATAAGCCTTATATAGTACTTTACATTCAGAAGATTTGAATGTTTTTCTCTTCTTTTCGTATCTTTCCTAAAGAGTGGAGAGATTTTAATGTGGTTGCATGGAGCTTAGGCAGGCTCAGATCTCTCGCGTATACCTAGCCACGTCTACACTACCTGATTAATTCGAATTTGTTTAAACCGATTTATAAACCAATTTATAAATTCGATTTAGGCGTCACACTAGATCCTTAAATCGATTTGTGTGCGTCCATGTCCAAGGCATAGGCGTACGATTTCAGAGCGGTGCACTGGGGTAGGCTGTTCCACAGCTATCCCATAGTTCCCATTCCGGTTGAAGAGCCAGTGCCTGATGGGGCAAAAAACATTGTCCGCGGGGTGCTGGGTACAGCGTCACCCCCTCCCTCTTTGTGAAAGCAGCAGCAACCATTTCGGCCGCCTTTTTTCCCTGTGAAGAGGAGCAACCGCCATAGCACAGCAGCCATGGACCCTGCTGAGATCATGGACCCTGTGAGATCAGTAACAGCAAGTCTGCAAGTTTTGTAAACACGCTCGCGCGACTCTCGGTCTTCTAGTACGATGAACGCTGAAATCGGAGAGAGGGGAGGAGGAGGAGGAGAGGCAGCTAGGAGCCGACACGACAAGAGAGATGACGATGACGACATGGGAAACTGAATGTCTCCTAACCGGCGGGACGCAGCATTTGGACTACTGCTGGTAATGGGCAGCCAGCCATTTGAACGCCGATTTTGGGCATTGGGAAACAAGCACAGATGGCGGACCACATAGTTTGCATGGTTTTTTTTGTTTTTTTTGGGACGATTCCCGTGGCTGCAAAACTTTTCGCATGCGTAAGAGCACTTCTTTGAAACTTTTGTGCTTGCTTCCCCTGCCTGAAAGCCATAAACTGAAGATGAGCAGCCCCACAGTGGGAGAAGCGAGTGCAATAGCCTCTGGCAAGCTTGCAACTCCAGACAGCTACCGTCAGTCGGGATCAATTTTGGAGTGGGAACTCTACTGTGGGGGCTGCTGTGATGCAAGTAAGCCAAAGCAATCGTTAACTGGCTGCACGACAGTTGTGGACTCTGGGAACGGTGCAGGTGATAGTGGAGTGGTTTGATGCAATGGGATTTCCCTAATTGGAGGGGCCAAAAGGAACCCATATCCGTATCTTGGCCCCAGAGCACCAGGGCACCAGTACGTGAACCGCAAGGGTAACTTTTCCATGTGCTGCAGCACGGGTGGATCACAAGACGTTTCACCAGCATCCACGTGGGATGGCCCAGAAGGTCATGACGCTCGCGTCTCAGAAACAAAACTCTTTTTAAACGGCGCACAAGGAAAATTACTTCCCAGACCAGAAAATACAGTTGGCGATGTTGAGAGCCTGTCTATCCTGGGTGACCCAGCCTACCCTTGATGCCAGGCTCATGAAGCCATACACAGGCAGCTGGACAGTGGTAGGAGCCTGTTTTAACTACAGGCTGAGCAAGTGCAGGCATGGTGGTTACGATGTGCATTTGGCCGTTTTAAAGGTCGCTTCGATCATTAACTTACTCCGCTAGAACGCTCAGCCAACCAATGTCCCATTGTTATTGCTGCGTGCTGTGTGCTCCACAACTCTCTGTGAGAGTAAGGGGGAGACCTTTTGGCGGGTGGTGGGAGGTGAGGCAAATCACCTGGCCGTGACTACGAGCAGCCAGACACCAGGCGATTAGAAGTAGCAACCAGGAGGCGGTGCGCTCAGAAAGCCTGAAGAGTTTCAGCACGGGCCAGCGGTATGGTGTGACTGCAGTGCTTATTTCCCCTTGATGAACACTCCCGCCTCTATTGATCCCTGCTCGCAACCCACCCCCCCTTTCTTACAGCTTGCTGAAGGAATAAAGTCAGTATTTTTAAAAACATTTATTCTGTATTAAAGTCATTGGTATTGCTTAACAATCAGAATTCTTTCTTAAAGTCATTTCCACGTAAGAACACCCTCCTCCCTTTGGAATGTATTCTTGATTAAAAGTAATTATAAAAGAGGCAGAAGGGAAAACCACGAATATCAGGTATCCCTGCATGGTGTGGTTTGGAGGAGGATCAGAGGAAAGGAAAGCCCATTAAGCCATTCAGTAATGTCAGCCTTTTGGTTGGGCTGTCCCTGTCCATGGGGGAGGAGTGGGCTGGTGCAGAAATCCTTCCCCCACGCGTTTCTAACACGTCTGGGTGAGGGAGATATGGAACTGTGGGGAGCTTTGAGGGTGGTTTAAACATGGGCTGCAGTGGCCACTCTGTAACCCCGCTGCTGTTCTCTGAACATCCACCATGCGCCTGAGGATCTCAGTTTGATCAGCAGCAGCTCCAGCGTTCCATCACGCCACCCGCTGATCTTCCTGCCTACTTCCTGCCGCCTGATCTTCCTGCCGCCTTCCCTGTCTTCCTGCGCCACCTCTCATCTCGAGTGTCTCTCCTATCCTCCCGGTCACTGGCATCTTTCCTGTATTTGCTATCACTTCCTTCCAATCATTCTGATGAACTCTGTCACTGCGGTTACTTCCATGATTTCTGAAAACATTTCATCTCGAGTTCTCTTTCTCCTCCGCCTATCTTAGCTAGCCTTCCGGATGGGGTACCAAGGACAGACAAGTGTGCAGCTGCATGGGGAGAGAAAACAGAGAGAGAAGTATGTAAAAAGATACATTTTACAGAACAATGCTTGTAGTCTTTCACAGTGGAATAAAACTATGCACCTTACATAGCACATGTGATTTCACTACAAGGTCGTATTTTGCATCCTTTAATAATGATTGCCTGTGTCCCTGGTGTGTCTCAGAGCACACTGCAGACGCAGGTCCCGGTCCTGGCATCATAATTCAGCTTCCATGTGGCCATGGTAAGGCTTTATGTTTGACTTCTCAGGGTTTATATCCACAGTGACCTATCATGCCTCGTTCCTGTTAAGAGGAACCAGTAAACCCAAAACCCGCTCTTTCCCCTCCTCCACACACTGCATGGCTGCTATCAGGTAAGCTAATTGTTATTCATCTTCCTTCCTTCCCCCTTGCCCCACCCCCCAACGCGTGGCTGCTAGCTGGGAAGATTCCCTGCTCGGCAAACACAGAAAAGCCCAGCGCAACCTTCCTCCCCTCCCCACACTCAGCTACGGGCAAGGCATGAGTAAAGCGGCAGCAACAGTAGGAAATCGCCATGTTTGCCCCCTAATAAAAAAAAATTCCTCAATTTCCACCAGATTACAATGAATGATATCACTCTGGTGAGAATAACAGCGGAAGATGCAGAACGTATGTTTCTTGACTGCGAGCAGTGTCCAGGCGCTTACGCAGCTGTGCTTTGTGAAGCAATGATTCCGAATTACTTGATGCATGCCTGGCGGGGAAAGTCTCGTACAATGGGGGACCGGATAAGGCCCGCCTTGCCCCGAAATCTACTGAAAAGGCTTTTGAGTACCTCCAATATCGATTCATGGAGATTTTCTTGGGAGGATTTTCACTCCATCCCCAGACATGTTAACGAACTTTTCCTGTAACTTTACTAGCTGCGAATGAATGACAACCCCTGCTTGACAACCCCTGCTTGCAAATAATCATTAAAAAACGCTTGTTTTAAAACCCTGTTTTAAATTTAGAAAAATGTACACTCACCAGAGTCCCTTCCATGGCTTCACTGTCTGGGATAGTGGCTTGGGTGGGCTGGAGGTTAATTCTGGGTCACAAAAAGCTCCTGGCTGCTGGGGTAATTGAGAGCTGTGTGATATCAGCAATGTCTTCCTCTTCGTCTTCCTCATCTTCCCCTCAGCAGAATCCTCAGCCACGGTTGATATCGCAACCACGGCATCTGAATCAACGGCAAAGGGTGGGGTACTGGTTGCGCAGCCCCCCAAAATTGCATGCAGCTCAGCATAGAAGCGGCATGTTTTCGGACCTGCTCCAGACCTTCCGTTTGCCTCTCTGGTTTTCTAGTATGCCTGCCTCAGCTCTTTAACTTTTATTCTGCACTGTACTGAGTCTCTCCTGTGTCTTTTTGCAATCATAGACTTTGAAATTCTTTCAAATATTTTCTCATTTCGTTTTGACAAACGGAGTTCTGTGAGCACTGTATCCTCTCCCCAGATAGCGATGAGATCCAGTACCTCTTGTGTGGTCCAGGCTGGTGCTCTTTTCTCCCGTACGGTCCATGCTGGAGCTCTTTTTGGATTTAGGACTGCGTGGTCACCTGTGCTGATCAGAGCTCCACGCTGGCCAAACAGGAAATTGAATTCAAAAGTCCGCGGGGCTTTTCCTGTTTACCTGGCCAGTGCATCGGAGTTCTGACTGCTGTCCAGAGCGGTCAGTGGTGCTCTGTGGGATACCTCCCGGAGGCCAGTAACTTCGATTTCCGTCCACACTACCATAATTCCAATTTAGTAAAATCGATTTTAGGGTTACTCCTGTGGTTTTGATGGAGTACAGAAATCGATTTAAAGAGCCCTTTAAAACGATTTACAGGGCTGTGTAGTGTGGACGGGTGCAGCGTTAAATCAATTTAACGCTGTTTAAATCGATTTAACGGCGTAGTGTAGACCAGGCCTGAGTCTGAACCTTGTTTAACTCTTGAGCCTTATGTATACCATCCAAATTAATACAACAACAGCTGCAGGGTAGGGCCTGATTCTTACTAAGTAATCGATTCTGTGCCTCATACAACGGCCCCCCAATCTCAGTGCTACTGTGAGCTCAGTAGGGTAACAATGAACAAAATGGTTATTCAGATGTGGATCCAAATCTTGCAGCTTCCCCCATCTGCAGTAGAAGAACACAGTGTTCTCTTAATATTTCACAAAGTGAAAGTCATGCATATTTGAGAAAACATTTGGAAATTAAGTGTCTTGTTTGTGGGGAAGGAGGAGGATTGCTCACCTTGACTGGTATGTAAGGGCATTGCTGTATCAGCTACAAAAAGCACAGCTGCATCCTGGCATTTTGTCAGCCAAATGGAGTGGTTTGGGCAGCACCGCAAGTACTCGGTACTATGCAAAATCTTCATAAGCAGAACCTACCTTTAATGTGTTTTCTCTGCAGTGACTGCTACTGATTGTTGTGGTCCTTGCCAGTTGTTAACCCCTATGTAGGCAACCTGAAACCTGCAGGAGTATGTTTGGAAACCCAATTTGCCCTAAATAAAGGGTTTCATTGTAATTGTGTATCCATTTATTAGCTCTGGCTGTCCTGACAGAAAATGAAACAGATCAGATGTGATGACATTACAATGTAGAATTACTTACATAGTTAAAGGGTAGTTAGTCTGTTGCACCTATAAAAATAAAAAGCTATTAGCTTCTTCTTTGAGTGGTGTCCCCGTGGGTGCTCCACTCTAGGGGCATGGCTACACTTGCAGATGTAGAGCGCTGTGAGTTAAACCCGCCTTCGAAGAATGCAGTCTGTCCACACTGACAGCTGCTTGTGCACTGGTGTGGCCACATCTGTGGCACTTGCAGCAGCATTGGGAGTGGTGTATTAGGGGCAGCTATCGCAGCATGCAAGTGACTGCAATGTGCTTTTCAAACAGGGGTGGAGTGGGGTGTGACAGGGAGTGTGTTGTGTGTGTGTGTGGTGGGAGAGAGAGTGGGTTTTGGGGGGCTGAGAGCATGTAAGCATGCTGTCTTGTAAATTCCAACAGCAGCAGACCCCCCGCCCTCCTTTACACAGCATTCCACAGTAATGGTTGCTTTGTCTCCGAGCAGATAAGCAGCCAGCTGTCAGAAATGGAGCTTTCAAAGGGCATACCTGCATTCCTACAGTGATTCAAAAACAATGATCAGAGTGGCCACTTGACTTAAGGGGATTATGGGATGTTTCCAGAGGCCGATCGGAGCACAGTAATGCAACACTTCATTCACACTGATGCCTGGGCATCGCAGCCAAGGAGAAGCAAACATTATTTCTCTAGCTGAGGTGGAGTACCAGCAGTGCTGTAGGTGTGGAGTCAGAGCGCTCCACATGCCTTGCCAGTGTGGACGGGGAGTGAGCTCCTTTATTGCTCTGTAACTTGCAAGTGTAGCCAAGCCCTAAGTGTCGGTGTGTCCCTGTGCCATAGATTGGAGATTTCTTGCAGCAGTACTCGGTCAGGGGAAGGAGTCGTGCAGCCCGTGGCACCTCCTGTAGTGCGCGCTCCCCTGCCTGTCCCCTCACTTCCTTCTCAACTGTCCTCGGCTGCTACTTTCTAAAAGAAAAAAAAGTTACAAGTTACATAGGAACTTCTTTTTTGTCTATACTTAGTTTGGGAACAGTTTCTACAGTTTACCATTACAATTAACTCCCAACCTTATCTCTCGAGAGGCTTAACTGCAGTCATGCCAGGCTCAACAGGATTTAAAAAGTGTGACTGCTTTCATTAACCGAAGCTGGTCTCTGACGGCCACACATCCTGCATTCGCTGTCTGGGAGAAAATCACCTCTCCCAGAAATGCACACTTTGCACCAACTTAGCAACAAGGGCAAGATGTGACAGGGATCACCGCTTGAAAATGCTTCTGCTGGAGAAATCCCTCCAACCCCCACAAGAGACATCCTTCAGGGAGTCTCATAAACTGAGATCCCTAAGCTCCGATAAAGCTCTGACTTCCAAACTGTCAGGAAGCGAGCCTCAACCTCTCCAGCAAGGGTGTCTCAGAAAAAGAGAGCTTCCCCAGCAACGTCTTTACCCTCAGTGCTCCACTCATCCAGAGTGAGCACTTATGAGGCACCAGGCTCCTCCAGCACTGTCCCTCAATGGACCCCTGCTGAGCCCCAACGCATGGCACTGGCATTGAGACCTCAAGTCTCCTCCACGGCACCAACTACCTCGGTGCAGAGTGTGGCACAGGCAGCGGAACCGTGATCAATGCTGCCGCCACTGGCACCAACCCAAGATTTGCTGCCGCCTAACAAGCCAAATCCAGCACTGGTCAGCTCTCCAATGGTCAACCGCAACCCCAAGGTGGGACTGGCACAACTCCTGTGTCCTGCTGCATAGTTGCTTTGGCATCGCAGTCACCGCTGCTCGGCACCAAACACTCCCCGAGCTACATAGCACGGTACCACCCTTCATCTCCTGCACCACTCTCCATGCATCGTGGTGAGGAAGGAGACGTGCAGGAAACCCACTTCTCCTCTCAACGTTAATCCTCATCACAGATGAGACCTACATGGAATGCTGTGAAGCCAAAGCCTCATCTCTCAGAGCATTCACAGCCCTGGTATACACAGCACTGGCCTTACCCATTACCCTTATCCCATGCAATGGCCATAATGGGGTCCTTGGCCCACATAGCAGAACCACTATTCTGTTCCTTCTTCCCCAGCAACAAGAGGTTCCAGAGTATATCCGTCATTACCACACACAGAAGCCTCTGACCCCCCTGAGACAGAGACACTATCTCAGGCAGACCTGGATGATTCACCTCCTGCCCCACACTCATCTTCTGCACCAGACGAAGCGGTGATGCTGTCTACCCCTACGACACCAGATGACCTGAAACAGTTCCAAGGACTCTTCAAAAGAGTAGCAAACAGCCAAGAAATTGCCTTAAATGAGGAGCAGGAAAAACAACATAAGTTGTTAAAAATCTTACAACTGGCATCATCGACCAAGATTGCCCTCCCCATGAATGAGGCTATGATAGATCCTGCAGAGGTAATATGGTAAACACTGGCATTAGCACAACCCACCAAACAAACGGGCTGACATGAAATACTTTGTTCCAGACAAAGGCATGGAATTTTTGTCTTCACGCCCTCAAGCCTGCTCTCTGGTAGTCAGGGCCATCCCTAGCTATTCTGGGGCCCTACGCAGCCCCCTATGGTGGGGGGGCAGGCCTCTGGGGCGGGGGGGGAGCTGGCTTGGTGGGCCACTGGTGGCGCAGCTGGCGTTGGGTCCCTGCACTTCCTGCTGCCAGTGACTGCAGGCCCAGCCCTGGTGCAGTCCTCAGGGGTGGGAAGAGGTGGAGCTGAGGTGGAGCAGGGGTGGGAAGAGGCAGGGTGGGCGCGGAGCAGGGCGGGGGCTTTGGGGAAGGGGTAGAATGGGGGTGGGGATGGGGTGGAGCAGGGGTGATAAGAGGTGGGGCAGGGGCTGGAGCAGCACGCAGCTGCACAAGGCACCAGCAAAATTGGTGCCCCAAGTTTCCTGGTGCCCTACGCAGCTGCATACTTTGCGTATGGGTAAGAACAGCCCTGCTGGTAGTAGAGGCTGCCAGCTGGCGCAAACACTGCACTCCTCACCACAAGACAAAGAACACAAGAGACTGGACCTTTTTGGGCAGAAAGTTTATTCATCAGCCACCTGTCTGGTCAGAGTTGCCAACTATTGTGCTCTACTAGCAAATTACAACTACTCTAACTACAGTAAAATACAAGAGCTCGAGGAGGACCTCTCTGAGCAAAAACGTCCTCAACTCAACACCATTATCAACAAGAGTCAGTTAATAGCCCACACAGCGCTGCAAGCTTCGATGGATGTAGCAGACACAGCTGCGCGAACAACCGCAACAGCTGTGGTTTTGAGAAGAACATCACGGTTGCAGGCATCAGGAATTCCGAAGGAACTACAGCTAAACGTGGAGGACCTCCCCTTCAATATGGATAAACTACTCTTGTCTCAAACAGACTACGTCCTCCATACCATGAAGGCCTCCCGAGCGACACTGCGAACACTAGGCCTACGCTCACTGCCTGACAAACGCCCTTGCTTTACTCCATACCAGAGATCACAAGACACCTTGTTTAACCATCAACAACCACAATACTTCACTCTGAACAGACCCAAACAACGGGCTCAGAGACAACGAGCTCCACAGAACCAGGCCTCATCCACCCATCCATCTACATCTAAGCCACAATTTTGAAGACTTGGTCGAGGGTGTGAGCAACCTCCCCACACCGCTAGCACCAACAGATACCCCATATCACAATTTTGGTCATCGCCTACGCCCATTTTACCATGCCTGGGCTGCAATAACCACAGATCAATGGATGTTGGAGATCATACAATCTGGCTACACCATTCCTTTCACAGCCATCCCCCTTCCCTTCCCCCCTTCCCTGTCCCTCTTCAGAGACCCCCCTCATGAGCACCTTCTGCAACAGGAAGTAGACCACCTCCCATTGCTGGATGCTGTAGAACCCCTCAGACATCAATACCAAGGGAGGGGTTTTTATTCCAAATATTTCCTGACAGAGAAGAAAGGAGACCAATCTTAGATCTTCGAAAACTCAACAGGTTTGTACGCAACCACAGGTTCAAAATGGTCACTCTGGCCACAATAATCCCAGTGCTAGACGGGGGAGGTGGGGTTAGGGGGGGACTGGTTTGCAGCCCTCAACCTCCAAGATGACTACTTCTATGTTACAATACATCCTGCCCATGGGTACAGTACAGGGTCCTTTCCTTTGGACAGTCCACTGCTCCCCGTGTATTCTGAAAAACACTTGTGGTAGCAGCAGCACATTTATGACGCAAAAGAGTCATAATCTTCCCCTATTTGGACGATTGCCTTCTCAAGAGTGCCACTCGACAAGAAATGGCAGGAATGCTGAAGATCACAATAGACCTGTTTCACCAGCTAGGTCTACAGATAAACGAAAACAAATCCACTCTGGAACCAGCCCAGTGAGGAGTTTATGGGAGCCGACCTAGACTCCATACAAACCAAGACAATATTGCCAAACCACAAATTCACTGCATTGACCAATCTTATTTCCACAGTAATCATCAGCTCACAAACTTCAGTGAGGACATGCCTTCAGATTCTGGGACATATGGCAACTGCAACTTTTTTAGTAAAGTATGCCAGACTCCATATGTGCTGTCTGCAGCACTGGTTGAGCATGGTCTATGCACCCAGCAAACACTCTCTCAACAGACGTGTGACACTACCACTAAGGGTGGTGGACGGAGCTAGGGAATGCATACTCTGGGATTCCCTTTCAACAAGACCCCACATCAGTGACTATAACAACAGATGCCTCCCTGATAGGTTGGGGCGCCCACCTGGGTCACCACAATGTACAAGGCAAGTGGTCTGCGATGGAAACTCGACTGCATATCAATCTGCTGGAACTCTGCGCGGTACACAATGCATGCTGACACTTCCTTCCACTTATACAAGAAACCTCAATCTCTGTTCTCACCGACAATGTGGCATGCATATTTTACATTGCCAAGGAGGAGCCAGGTCTCACTCACTATGCGTAGAAGCCATGAATTTATGGAACTTCTGCATCTGCAACAATATAAACATCACAGCATCAAACCTACGGGATGCCAAACCACTACAGCTGACAACCTCAGCAGGCACTTCTCACAGGAACATGAGTGGGAAATCCATGACAGTGTTCTCGACACAATATTCCAAAAATGGGGTCACCCAGTAATCAACCTTTTTCCCTCAGCAACAAATCACAAATGTCCACTATTTTGCTCCAGGGCAGGCCTGGCACCGGGATCATTAGGTGATGCCTTCCTCATCCCATGGAATGCGTCACTCATGTACACCTTCTTGCCGATACCACTGATCTCATAGGTCATCCACAAGATACGACTTGACAGAGCATACATCATTCTCATTGTCTTCACATGGCCCACAAGACTTGGTTTCCATACCTCTCACATCTAGCAGTCTGTGCTCCACAACTGCTGCCTTTCCGGATGGACCTCCTCTCCCAGAACAAGGGCCTGATGCGCCATCCAGACCTAGCAAAACTCCATCTCAAAGCATGGCTCTTCTCTCATTCCAACATGGGGAAATGAACTGTTCAGAGAAAGTAAAACAGATATTACTAAATAGCCGTCGCCTCATCTTGAGAAGATTCTCCCTTTGGTGTCAGCAAAAACAGCTTGATGTGACCAAGGTGCCTCTGTCTATGATCCTAGACTACTTACTAGAACTGAAGGAAACAAGGTTAGCCATAAGCTCTATTAAAGTACACCTTGCTGCCTTTACGGCCCTCCATGAACAGATAGAACAGTCTTCAATATTCACTCACCCAATTACACGGCACTTTCTACCAGGTATACAGAACATGTACTCAGAAGTACGCCAACCTGTACCATCATGGGATATCAATCTTGTGCTCAAATGTCTCAAAAGACCACCCTTTGAACCTCTAGCTACCTGCTCACTCCATCATATGTCAATGAAGGTCGCATTCCTAGTGGCAATCATGTCTGCCAGACGTGTCAGTGAAATAGGAGCATTGATGGCTGAACCACCCTACACTCTATTTACCAAAGACAAAATCATGTTACATCCTCACCCAAAATTCTTGCCCAAAGTGGCTACAAATTTTCATATTAACCAAACCACGCGCTTACCTGCCTTCTATCTCAAGCCGCATAACGACTCTCGAGAAGCAACGTTGCACATGCTAGATGTCAGATGGGCTGTAGCCTTCTACTTGGTCAGAATTAAACCATTTCACAAGTCACTAAGACTGTTTGTCTCTACAGCAGAGTGCTTCAAGGGCTCTACAATATCGACCCAGAGACTCTCCAAGTGGGTCTCTACCTGTATTCAAACTGGCTACCACCTGCATCCACTCAACGTGAGCCATGGCGACATCGATCACATTCTAGAACAATGTCCCCTTAATAGATATTTGTAGAGCCGCAGCCTGGATATCGGAGCACACTTTTGCTAAGCGTTACGCTATCACCCAAGGGCTCATCTCAGACTCTATCGTTGACCTTACAGTGCTCTCATCACACACTTATACATCAGTCCAAACCCCTGTCATCCCTGGTGGGGTACTGCTCTACAAGCTTCTAGAGTGGAGCACCCACTGGAACACCACTCAAAGAAGAAATTACTCACCTTGTGCAGTAACGATGGTTCTTCGAGATGTATCTCCCTGTGGGTGCTCCACTGCCCACCCTCCTCCCTCTACTTTGGAGTTCACACAGCCGAGCTCTGCGGTGGAGAAGAAACGGAGGGGGTAGTTGGGCGAGCTTGCGCTACAGGAGGTGCCAACGGCTGCACAAGACGACTCCTGTGTGTGCCCTTCCCTCGACCGAGTACTGCTGTGAGAAATCTCTAATCTCCAGCGCAGGACACTCCGACACCTAGAGTGGAGCAGCCACAGGGGGACACATCTCGAAGAACCATCATTATTGCACAAGGTGAGTAACTTCTTCTTTTCTAATCATATGAATTAAGTCATGCCTGAAGGTGTAAAACTATCAAATAAATCTAACGTTCTGAATAAAACATGAGGTGAGTTGCAAGTGCTACTATTTGAGGATAGTATATAGTTGAAGTCTCTTTAGCATTGTCTAGCAGGAGCAAGACAGCCCTTGTGCAGTGAATTACTGATTGCATCTCTCAGCTGTAATGACTGCACATCCTTCAGTGTTTGTATAACCTGACCCGGTGATGTTAATGGCAACATCATGGGAGCAGCAACATCAAGGGAGAGGGGGTTATGTCTGAGAAACTCTTTGAAATGGAAAATGTCAGGGGTTGTACTCCAAATACAGGGTTGTCAACACTGGTGGTTTTGTTGTGTCTAATGATATTTGGAGTTTTGCTTAAATTCCCAGCTCCTGGAGTCAAGTGATGATGTGAGAAGATTCTGTCTCTTATGATTGCAGAAAAAGGACTGAAAATGGGACCCCTAAAGACTCAGAAGGCAAATAAAAACCTAACAGTTGTTATATTTAAAAAGTATCCTGTTGTGGGTGGGGGGAGGGCAGCTAACTCATGATACCTGCATGCTTAGGGTTGGCAATACTTTGAGCCAGGCCCCAAAATCATGAGATTTGCTTAAAAATCACAAGATATTAAAATAATACATTTGAGGGTTTTTTTTCCTATTTGCCTTCTGGTCTTGGAGCCTTTAGGGTTAATGCTTCATATGGGACCTTAAATCAGCTTAAAAGCTTCACCTAATGCAGAATCTGGTGGCCTGATTGCTTAGTGGTGTTTCATGATAATTTATTGGAAGCCACCAGATAGTGCTATCCCAGATGGTGTTATAAAGTTCTGTTTAACTGCATATGTGAAGGAATGCTTATTGTCAACTGTGGTGCAGTTCTCTTTACTACCTGAGTGCGTCACTAGTATAGCTCCTTCCCTGATACCGTCTGTCTGTGTCTGTCTGTCTTTTTCTTAGATGGAGCTGTAATTGTAATAACTGCATGTAAGAAAAAGTGCTTAGTCACAGAGAGAGAGAGAGATGGATTTGGTCAAGGAAGAAGAGCTACTGATGATATGCTCAGATTATAAAAACATGCACCACAGCTGAAAATAAGCATTTCTTCACATTTTCAGTAGCTATAGGTTCTAATGCTCACACCAGCAAACAAAATATTGCACTTCACATGCATGCTTGGTGCTGTTCACTCGCTGCTGACTGACTTCCAGAAGGAATTCAACGGTCCTAATTCTCCACTGTTTTCCAGCTGGTATAGCCATTCTCACCTGGCCAAACTGGGAGTAAAATCAGCAGAGAATCCTGTGGCACCTTATAGACTAACAGACGTTTTGGAGCGTGAGCTTTCGTGGGTGAATACCCACTTCGTCAGACGCAGGTAGTGGAAATTTCCAGGGGCAGGTATAAATACTGCTAGCAAGCAAGCTAGGATAAATGAGGTCAGTTCAATCAGGGATGATTGAGGCCCTGTTCCAAGCAGGTAAGAGTGTGAAACCAGGGAGGAGAACACTGGTTCTGTAATTGGCAAGCCATTCACAGGTCTTTGTTTAGTCCAGAGTGATGGCCACACGTAATAGCATGACCTTAAGAGTGGCAATCCTGCAGCAAAAAAACTTCAAGGAACCAGACTTCAAGAGAAACTGCCTGAGCTTTCAGTTTCAATCTGCAAATTTGACACCATCAGCTTCTGATAAACAAGACTGTGATGGGCTTGCCAATTACAGAACCGTTTCTCCCCTTTGTTTTCACACTCTACTGCGAACAGGGCTTTCCATCACATCTGATTGAACTAACCTCGTTATCTCTACTTTGCTTGCTAGCATATATACCATGCCCCTGGAAATTTCCCTACCATGCGTCTGATGAAGTGGGTATTCACCCACGAAAGCTCACGCTCCGAAACGTCTGTTAGTCTATAAGGTGCCACAGGATTCTCTGCTGCTTTTACAGATCCAGACTAACACGGCTACCCCTCTGATACTTGGGAGTAAAATGTTACCATTCTGCTTTGGGAGCTCTGGGGTGAATGACTCTGTGCATGAAAGCTCACCCATCGGTGCACAGATTGTCACCTCTGCAACAGACTCCCTTTCCGACCCACAGTGCACACATCCAGGTCTTCAGTGTCACACTCACATGCCTAAATAAACCAGACAAATTAAGGATTTGTGTAGATCCAAAGACTTGAAAGAAATAACCAAACATGAGTTTGGCCCTGTGAGCACTAACCCAAAAGAACAGTTGAAGAGGTCATGTCTAGATTTCCAAATGCAAGAATGTTTTGAGTTTTAGGTTCCGGCCACAGGATTTGACAGGTCCCAACACCACAGAGAAAGTGCAAAACACCTTCAATGGCCTTTTTGTAGGGTCCTTCAGGAAAGCAGTTAAGCATATTTTTTTAAAAGAAGCATGCGCTGAATGAAGTGCTTTCCTGGTTAGCAAAACCTGACATGTGCCAAAATATCCTGTTCCAGATCTTTGTGGGTCTGGGTGTAATGGGAATGTATTTACTATGTGCTTATGCAGTGCCTATCATAATGGGGCCCCAACCTGATGGGTCCTAGCCACCACTCCAATAAAATGTTGAATAGTGGCTCTACGAGTAAAATTGCCCCCAATTTTTTCCTGAAATCTATGTGTGCAGTGGCCATTGATGTTAACTGGAGTGGCACATGGATCTTGGAGGTCAGAATTGGCCTGCTGAATTTACTAGAATAACTATCATTCAGATTTAGAGTGAGTCAAAAATTTTGCATCAAAACTGTTTTTGAATGTGAAAGGGGGTTTTTGACTAAATTATTATTTTTTTTGCAAAAAGTATCTTTTTTTTTTTTGTAATTTTTTAAAAATTTTTCATCCAAATCCGAACTCTCAAACCCCAGAATATTTTAATTGAAAACTAAGATACTTTAACTCAGATATGCTACCATGGTGCCTTGTGGGAGCTTTAATTTGTTTGTCTCATGTCCCCTTTCTCTTCTATAGACTGAACTCCACAACTGGACTTCATCTCCCATGATGTACTATGGCCATCTGACTCCCATGATGCACCATCTCTCCTCATGAAGTGGTGAATCGATCATGGGAGAAGTAGTCTGACCAGGGAACCCAGCCTATAGAGGAGAACGAGAGATGCAAATTATAAGTCCCATGAGGGACTGTGACAATATTTCTAGATTGAAATATTTTGGCTTTCATCTAAATATTTCATATTTTGGTGCTTTTAATAGAAAAAAACCCAAAATGTTCAAGGAGGGAAAATCATTTTCTGACTAGCTCTACCCAAATTTACTCCATGACCCAGATTCTCTGCTGATGCAAATTAGCATAACTCCATTGGCTACATCGATTAACGTCAGCTGAGGAATTAGCCTGTATGTACCCTACGCTTGAGTTCCTATACAAACTTTAGTTTTTGCATTTTCTAATTCAGGCCCTAAATCAGGAAATCACTTAAGCACACACTTAATTTTAAGCATGTGTTTAAGTCTCATAAGTGTAACTTTAAGTTCTCTTGAATAGGGACGTTTTCCTAGACTGATATTTAAAACAACAACCTTGAGGTTACATTGATCTAATTTTTGGTATTTTAATTCTGAGTGTTTTTAAGAAGAAAGAAGAAAAAATGAGATTAAAATACTTGGCCAAGAATTTCCGGTGACTAATGATTTTGCAGGCCCAGTTTAAATCTCCTTAAAGGGGTCTGATTTTCAGGAAGAGCTGAGCACCCTCTGGACATACAAAATCGCTAGGCACTGGAAATGATTGACTAATCTCTCTACTGTTTTCATTTTGCACTTTCACAAACCTAATTAAAAATTATTCACCTATGGAATGCCGTGGTAAAATGGTTAAATCCCATCTGTGTAATTATCGATATACCGGGCTTGTTATTAAAAAAAAAAAAAAAGCAAGGAATGCTTCCACAAAAATGTGCTCCAATTGTGTGTCTAATTTGCACATGCAATTACTGTGACTGCACAGGCAAAACTTGCATTTTATACCTACCTACTGACAGATATGTATCTAGATATGACATGATAGATGCAACAGAAAAATATAAGGTAGGCAGATTGGATGGTCGAATGTACAAATGACAGCTGGAAGTATACAAATACCCCAGCTGTGTGTTCAATGTGGCCACTGCTTTTGCTAATTAGACAAGCAAATTTGCATGCACTCTCAAATTCAGGCCCAATGTATTTGTTACTTCATACATAGCAGAACAACTAATATACTGAGATATTTTGATGATGCACGTCAAAACTGATGTTTAAAGATTGCTAAAAACTGTTATATTTTAACTTGAGTCTTTTTTCCAAAACAGACTAGGCATTTGGAAAATTTTATCTTGGAAAGTTTAGTTGGTTTGAGTTGGATATGTAAAAAGACTATATTATACAATGTATAATTAGCATGTGGGACCAGGCTGTCCATGGAGACCTCTGTTCAATGTGCAGTGGTAGTCAAAAGAGCAAACAAGATGTTAGTTTGCATAAGGAATCGGGTGGGAGATAATATGGAGAATATCATAATGTCTATGTAAAGCAATGGTGTGGCCTCTTCGGGATACTGCAGATAGTACTGGACACTCCATCTCCAAAGGGTATTGCAGAACCCACAGAGAGTTCAGAGGACAGCAAGAATAATCAAAACTCTCGTAAGAAGAATTGGGATTGTTCCCTTACCAAGGGGAAGATTAAGAGAGGAATATATAAAATAACAAGTGGCTGTGAGAAGAGAGAGAGGGAGATTCTGTTCTCCCTGCCCTAGAACAAGGGGACGATCAATGAAATTAATAGGTGGGAAATTAAAAAACTAATACAAGGAAATACTTTTTCATACAATGTGTAATTAGGCTGAGTACTCACTGCCGCTGGACGGTGTTGAGGCCAAGCATGTAGCAAGACTCAAAAAGGAGTTGAGAATATATATCTGTACATGGATAGCAAGAGAATCCAGAGTTGTTATTAATTTATAACAAAAACTTGTGGCAGAGATATTTAAACTCATGCTACAGTGCTCAAGTCAGTCTCTTAACTACTAGACATCAGTATGACACCTGCACAAGAGACAGATTATCCCTCCTTTGCCACTGCAGGGTTCTTACACCCTCCTGTGAAGCACTGGATGCCGGCCACTGTCAGAGAAGGGACACTGGACTAGATGGACAACTCATCCCGTCTGCTGTGGGAAATCTTATATTCATGTGGGTCACAACACAGGGCAACTTCCCCTTTATGGTCCAGATCCCTAAATGGCCCCTCAAGGATTGAGCTCACAACCCTGGGTTTAGCAGGCCAATGCTCAAATCACTGAGATATCCCTTCCCCAAATAAGCTTACCAGAGATCAAACCCTGGCTCCAACAAGAGCTGTGGCCAGTGAAAAAGCCTTCAAATCTTTTTTGGTGGTTATCAGTTGATCGCTTCTTTGCTCAGAACAAGAACACTCAGGTTTATGGGGCTCCAGTAAGCCAAAGTCCTTCCAATCCTTCCCTAAGGATAGGGGCCTGCTTGCACAGAAGCCCTTGTCTGTTTGTTGGATCAGAAAGAAGTCCCTGAGTCAGTTTAAACTCCAGCTATTTATCCAAAAGTCCTTTCTTCATCTACTAGCCTCTGCAGAATTCTGTCTGAACCAGTATAGATGGACTTCCCTGGGAGGTGGTAATTCTATGGAGGCGTTACACCCTGAGTGAATATGTCCAGTCATACCCCTACTGTTTTAAAAAAGATAAGAATGGCCATACTGGGTCAGACCAATGGTCCGTCTAGCCCAGCATCCTGTCTTGTGGCAGTGGCCAATGGCAGCTGCTTCAGAGGGAATGAATAGAATAGGGCAATTGTCAACTGATCCATCCCCTGTTGTCCACTCCTAGCATCTGGCAGTCAGATGCTAGGGACACCAGAGCATGGGGTTCCATCCTGGCTAAGAGCCACTGATGGACCTATTCTACATGAACTTATCTAATTCATTTCTGAACCCAAATATAGTTTTAGCCTTCACAATATCCCCCGGGAATGAATTCCATAGGTAAACAGTGCCTTGTATGAACAAATACTTTTGTTTGTTTTAAACCTTCTGCCTATAAATTTCATTGGGTGATCCCTGATTCTTGTGCTATATGTGAAGGAGTAAATAACACTTCCTTAGTCACTTTCTCAACACCATTCATGATTTTATAGACCTTCATCATATCCCGCCTTAGTTGTCTCTTTTTGAAGCTGAAAAGTCCAAGTTTTTTTAATCTCTCCTCATATGGAAGCCATTCCATGCCCCTAAACATTTTTGTTGCTTTTCTCTGTGCCTTTTCCATCTCTACTATATCTTTTGTGGAGATAGGACGACCAGGACTGCATGCCGTATTCAAGTTGTGGGCATAGCAGGGGCTGAGATAGTGGCAATATGATATTTACTTTCTTTTTATGTGTCTCTTTCCTAATGGTCCCTAACATTGTTATGTTTTTTGACTGCCGCTGCACATAGAGATGATGTTTTCAGAAAACTATCCATAATGACTCCAAAAATCTCTATTTTGAGTGGTCAGAGCTAGTGTAGACACCATCATTTTGTAGGTATAGTTGGAATTAGGTTTTCCTGTGTGCATTACTTTGTATTTACCAGTACTAAATTGCTGCCATTTTGTTGCCCAGTCACTTAGTTTTGTGAAATCCCTTTGTAGCTCTTTGCAGTCTGCTCTGCACTTAATTATTCTGAGTAGTTTTGTATTGTCTGCAAACTTTGCCACCTCAGTGTTTACCCCTTTTTCCAGATCATTTATGAATATGTTGATCAGCACTGGTGCTAGTGCAGATCCCTGAGGGACCCTGCTATTTACCTCTCTCCATTGTGAAAATTGACCATTTTTTCCTATCCTTTGTCTCCTACATTTTAACCAGTTACTGTTCCATGAGAGGACCTGCCCTCTTATTCCATGGCTGCTTAATTTGTGTAAGAGTTTTTTGTGTGAGACCTTGTCAAAGGCTTCTGAAAGGTCAAGCATGCTGTATCCACTGGATCACCCTTGTCCACATGCTTGTTGATCCCCCTCAAAGAATTCTAGTAGATTGGTGAGGCATGATTTATCTTTTCTAAAAGTCATGTTGACTCTTCCCCAACAAACCATGTCCATCTATGTGTCTGATAATTCTGTTCTTTACTTTAGTTTCAACCAATTTGCCTGGTACTGAAGTTACTGGCCTGTAATTGCTCAGATCACCTCTGGAGCCTTTTAAAAAATTGGTGTCACATTAGCTATCCTCCAGTCATCCAGTACAAAAGCTGATTTAAATGATAGGTTACATACAGAGGTGAAAGTAAGCCGGTACGGTCCTGTACAGCATACCGGAAAGAGCCAGTACGCTGGGCCGGACTGGACTGGCTTCTGTGGTGGTCATTTAAAGGGCTCAGGGCTCCAGCTGCTGTGAGGAGCCCTGGACCCTTTAAATCCCCGCTGGAGCTCCAGCAGCCAGGCTCAGGCAGGGATTTAAAGGACCCAGGAATCCTGCAGCTGCGGGGAGCCCCAGGCCCTTTAAATCCCTGCCGGAGCTCCGGCAGCTGGGCTTCAATGATGATTTAAAGGGCCTGGAGCTCCGCAGCAGCCGGAGTCCCTGGCCCTTTAATTTGCCCCTGAACCCTGGGGCTCCCAGCTTTCTCTGCAGCTGGTAGCTCCGAAGTGATTTAAAGGCCTTGGGGCTCCCAGCCGCAGCCAGAACCCCAGGGCCTTTCAAGATTTAAAGGCCCCGCCTCTTCCGGTTGAGGCCACACACCCCCACTCAGGACTCCGGCAGTACCGGTAAATCCTTTAAGTTACTTTCACCCCTGGTTACATGCCAAAGTTAGTAGTTCTACAACTTCATATTTGAGGTCCTTCAGAACTCTTGGGTAAATACCATCTGGTCCTAGTAACTTATTACTGTTTAATTTATCAGTTTGTTCCAAAATGTCCTTTACTGGCACCTCAATCTGGGACAGTACCTCAGATTTGTCGCCTAAAAAGAATGGCTGAAGTGTGGGAATCTTCCACATTGATAATACACTTAATACAGATTTGCCAAAGCTATAGCAGGAAATTGCTATATATGTCACAATATGTCTTCTAAAATGTACAGTATACAATTATTTTCCATTCCTCTGTAATTTAAAAAAAATGGATCAACAGATTCTAGTCAGGTATTTTTTTCATGTAAATAATTCACTGCACTAAGCTAAGAATAAAAAAATTCCAGATTAAGAAAAGGAGCGATGAAACCAGTTGAGAATGGAAATACACATACAACCCTACCTGTAGCTTCTGCTATTAGTGAAAGCTACAATAAATGGAAAGCCACAGTGTGTTTCAAAGAAGTGTGTTTTCATAATCGCCTCAGTTTGGACAAGACTGTTGTTGTGGGCTGAGAGACGAAAACGGCTGGATGCAAAGTTAAAAGAATGAAATATTTTTTTATGTTGGCTATAGCTAGTATATCAAAGTCAGAAGGTTTTTAAGCAGTTGGTTTATGAAGGCAATTTATATGGCAACATGAACACCTGCTGTGTGCTGAGTTTAGGGCACACTCCTATTACGAGTCTGTGTGGGTAAAGCAGCCTTGGAGGATAATTGGTTACCTTTATATCGTCTTTCCATGTCCTCATCTTCCCTTTCAGCTTTTTTGTATGCTTTAAAGGAGAGAACTTTGGCAATTTCTTAACAATGTTTTATATACTTCATGCTTAGTTCAACACTTTGTTCACTGTATGAGATAAGAACTCAGTATCTGGAGTTAATGATGCCAGAAGCTGAGGTGTTTACAGCAAATCAGAGAAGAGGCTTTTGCACGTTCACCAAGCCCAAATTGTCAAGAGAGCTCGCAGTTAGGTATACACTGGCTCGGCAACCACAACTGGGGCCAGATTTTCCAAAGTGCTCAGTGGATGTCATGGTCTAGAATCCTGTGCAAGAGGCAGGTACTTCTGCAGACCCATCTCCTGGCAGTTGACACCAGTCTGCTCCAACTCAAGGAGGTAACTAAAGCAGGGTTTGAGTGGCTCTCTGAGGCAGAAGGAACCAGGGGCAAGAATCACATCCCAGGAATAGCCAAGTTTGGGAAGATGCTGAAGCTGATTTTATTTTGGTTAATGTTTAAGGGCCTGATCCATTGCTTGTTGATGTTAGAGGAGATTCTCAGGAACTTCAAGAGGTGTTGGACAGGGACCCTAAGCTAATGATAAAAGCAAACCGTGGAAAGACAGAAGGATGTAAGCTTATATCATCTCCTCTATATGTGTGTGTTGTGTGTATGAGAGAGAGAGAGAGAGAGAGAGGGAGAGAAATCTGTTAGGAGCCTATTTCAGAGATTGCAGCCTGATTACATTTTAGGAAGACATAACTGCTCACTGATTATGAAAACCTGAGTAGCTGACAGCCATTATTAGCTATACACAATATGTACACAGTAACTATACAGCTTTCTTGCACTCCCATTAGCCAAGACACTTCCATTTTGTTGCAGAGCTTTGTAACATCAGCCGCAAAATGTAAATATTCTTCTTAGGGGTCTTGTGTATATTTCCTTGAGAGTGAATGTACAGAAGCAACTCTGGGAAACTCAGTTACTGTATGAAACTGCTATGTTCACGGCGTACAGACCAAGAAATTAGATAAAAACATCAGTACTCTTTCTGGAAGTTTGCAACATAACACTACTTTTATTCTTAGAATCCACAACGATCACACAGCAACTAAAAAATAGAGTGAGACAAAACAGGCTGCTCTCTTCTTGCCACTCTTTAAATAACAGCTTGCAATTTCAGCATAGTTCTCAGTTCACCCCAGTAACCTTTCTTTATGAAACATAGAAGAAATCTAGTACACTGTTAAGTAAAAGGTTACAATTTTGTTCGTAGTTCATTTGTACCAATGGAAATGGAAATATTAGAACAAATTTTTACTGAAATAGTTTGAGCTTTTTCTTTACCAAGATCTAGTTTTCAGTAAGAAAATGTGGTTTTTGGTAAACAAAAAACATTGATAAAAGTCTTGAAAATGACATCAGAAATTTTTGGGGGGGAAAATATGGTATAAATCTTACAAAAACTGAAAATTTCAATAACGTTGACAATTATTTTACAGAAAGTTTTGTTTTTGAGAAATGGCCATTTTCCAGTGAAAAAACTTTTCACACCAAAAATGTCAATCGACTTTCTTGAATATACTTCCAGGTTCATCACTGATATAACTCCATTGATTTCAATGGGATTCAAGCTGGGATGCATTTGTGCTACAAATAAAGCAATACTCATTAGTTGTTTAGCGTATAGTATGTGGAGTCTAACACTATGAAAGTAGATTTGTTTAGTGAATTTTGTATGTTTGTAGTTTCCTTTGATCATTAGTGCACCATTTACATGACTAATTAGCCCGCACCAGGCAGTGTATGGAGATTATACAGACTTCCTGGCACATTTTGCCAGAATCATCCCTTATGCTCAGGATGAATTTTCTTCATTGCGTGTATGCTGTATTTGACAGAGCCTGGGAATCTTCAATGCAGAGGAATCCTGTGACTTGCAGAAGTGCAAAATCCAAGGGTAACCCCCACAAACGTGATTGCTGCTAGATGAACTTCTCAGCTGCAACCTTGCAAATCATAAAGGACAATTTATCACACAATCAAAGCATTTAGCAGGCGGAAAGATAAACAGATAAGATATTTAGAGATTTGACCACATAGAGGGGCCAGAAGTACTGGGGAACATGTTAAAGAAGAGAGAACAGTAGATGAGTTGAACCTGGGGTTATTAAAACCAAGAGAACAAATGGGCTATATAAATAGAAATACCTCTACAGAATTTAAATGAGATATTATCATAGTCATTTAGCAGGCCTTTCTGTGAAGGTCACTGTAATATTCTGTGCTAGATGTTAATCACCTTATTTTCTGAAGGATGTTATAGAAGTGGAGCAGCAAACAGCAGGAGGTCAAGGCCACTCCATAGTTAAAAAGGTTAAAGAACTGAGAACCATTTCGGGAAAAAACAATATAAAAGAGATGAGAAGAGGATCTCAGCAGGGTAAAACACTGATGGGAACGAAATGACTGCATACCACAAGGCCATCTGAGCTAGAGATAGATGCCCAAACTTCAGCTTAAGGGAATGGTGAGGAAACTGGCTTATAGTTTATAAAGAGTCATTTAGATGAGTAACAAGCTACCTAACAATAGCAGCAACTAGCATAGACTGTGCGGCCGAGGAGTTGAGTGGAAGGATGGGCTCGTAGTTAAGGCCCTGAACTGGGACTCAGGAGAGCTGATTGTTTACTCTGCAACAGACTCTCTAGTGACCCTGGTCAGGTCATTTAGTCTATCAGTGTCGTGGCTCCTCATCTGTAAAATGGTGATTATGCTGCTTCCCTTCCCTGCTTTTGTCTGTTTAGCTAGTGAGCTCTGAGACAATGACTGTCTCCGGCCACACCAATAACAATGGGGACGGAATCTCGGTTGGAACCTCTAGGTGCTACCACCATGGGCCGCCAACCACAGATCTCCAGAGTCTTCCACCATATGCTGTAATAATAATCATAGCTCGGAGAGGCTTCTTGGCCTGCTTCCATCCCAGCTATTTCCTGTGTTCCAGTGTCAGGGTAACTAACAGGCTGGATAGCTAATCGCAAGTTACAAATAGGCCCCCTGAGAACAATGCTGCTTAAGAATTTCATTGAGTTTGATTGAAGGATATTTGCTTTGTATACTTTGACATAGGACGTTGACAGTTTGTGTTTTAATGGTTAGAATTTTTTTGAATCTCCAGGTCTGTTGTCATTAAATAATTGTCTGACCTCCTCCATTGTCTTACCCCCCACAACTGTGAATATTTAAGTGGATTATATAAAAAATGCTTCAAGATTATTATCTGTCAAAATTAAAAAAAATAAGAATGGTATTCTGCCATGCCTAGCTAGGGAAGCCTCCTCTGTCCTCCAGATCTATCAATAATCACCAGGGCTACGCTGTTTATGAGTCCACAATTGCGTGCAGTGAAACGTAGTCCAGCTCTGCAGTTCTCGTTTAAAGTGGCTGATAAAAGTGTAGGAAGTTGGTTTTAGGAAAGATCTCTTTGGTGTGAATTCTGTCCGCTAGGGTGAGCAGTGGGATGTTTGTGTGCGCAAAGACAGCAGTGGCAGGCTCAAAGACAGCAGGCTCATGCCTACGCTTTGAAACATTGCCTGAATCTTATTTAATTCTCCTGCATTTTGGAGCCCCTTCATAATGGAGATGTTGCCCACTCACTATCATCCTGTTCCACACACTGTGTGTGTTTCTCACCAAAAGAACTTTCATTGCTCTTTGCCAGCACCTCTGAGGACAAGACTAGTGAGTTAAATGCTTCTTACACCTGTCACTCAACAGCTTTCTTTTGGCACCTGCCATTTCAGACTTGCTAGCTCGCAATATTCCCCTCACTTATTGTTCTGTCTCGATTTGTGATTGCAGCCTTCCTCAGCTTCTCTGATCTTGCTTTGCAGATATTGAAAACTGGACAGAGACTCAACTGTCATGTTCACCTTGCTAGGCCTGAGTGCCTGACACCACTTTCGTCCCAGGGATGAAAGAGTGACCTGATTTTCATTGTTTTGGGTTTATGCTTCACGTATCTCATCCGATCGCTTCACAATTGCCTCTGAATCGGCTTCATCTTCTTCCACAATTGCAGCATCGTTTTTGTGTCTCCTGACAATAGCTCAGCACTTTCCTTTTATTCTCACTGCTCTCATTCCTTCTTGTTTTGGTGTATATCTATTCCACATCACACTCTGCACTTCCCTTGAACCACTCACAAAGTTGATAGGCTTTAAATGCTGTATCCTGCTGCTAGGAGAGAGAACACAATATTAATCTGTGCTGCGAGCCTCTAGCGGTGCTCCGTGAGATCCTGAACAGTTTATGATTGATGCAATCAGTCCAAGGGATGAAAATAGATTTCTGCTTCATCTCTAGACTTTCTGTTCCGCTCCCCTTTACTCTTTGAAGCAGCCTGCACTGGGAGAGCTGAAAGCCATTAGAAAAGCAGCGCAGGAGACAAAGGGGAAATGGGGGCTTGCATTCACTTGGGAAGAGCAGAGTGGGTTCTGTGAGTTCTGCAGCACTGTACTTCTTGCTGAATGGTCTCATGGCCCAATGGAATTCAGCGGGAGCTGCTGGGTGGTCTGTCCTTTTAAAAGCCAGGCCTCGTCCTCAGCCACTTCCATAAGGATTTAGGAGCCTGATTGGTCCTTCCATTTTTGAAAATTTTGGCCAAAGTTTCTCTCTCGCTTTCATTTTTAATGTGATTGGTAATTTTTCTTTTAAATGCCAGTTTTCAGCAAGTCCCTGGTAGCGACTCACCCTAATGGGGCTGGGGTATGTGACAGAGTCAAGGCTCTGCACCCCCTTGCTGGGGTGTGTTAGGGCTCCCCGGCATCTGGGTCCAGGACAGGGCTATGGACCTGATACTCTCCTCACCTCCCAAGCTGTGAGCAGGGAGGCGGACTGGAAGTGGGCAGAACTAAGGCTACAAGTTTGCGAAGGGGAAGTGCTTCACCTGCTGTATGGCTGTAGCAAATTATTCCCTTCCTTGCCTGTGACTGGGAGAGTCAGAGAACCACTTCCTGTGCACGGCTTCTTACCCAGGGGATGGAGCAAAGGCTCAGTCTTGCCTTCAGTGAGTCATGTCATGCAATCTAACAGCCTTCCCTGGCTAGGGATAGGACACTACGGTGCTGACCACTCGGTTATTGTCTGCAACTGCATTTGACCCACAAAGCATTAGCAGGTGGACAAAGCCAATGCCTGACAGAGTGTTAAAGGGGACCAGACACTGGCCTGTAGCCATGCTGGGGAGTAGGTGGCCATACACCCCTTGCACAGCCATGTAAGGGCTACCCGGCCCTCTCTGATATGCAGGGGCTGGGGGCGTGTGGGAGCAGCTGGCCTGGGAGGCTTGGGAAGCAGGCGGAGCTGGTTGGTCCTGTGGGGAAAGGAAGGATGGGGAGTGTGTTTTACTCCATAAAGGGAACCGGGAGCACAGAGAGGGATTGTGCCTAGGCCCTGCCCCGTGCCATGGATGGCCCCGTCTAGCCCTACATAAATGAAGACAAGATTGTTCACATATAGCACGAGGAAGGAGGCACTTTACACAATAAATCAGAATATGAACCACCACCACCCCCATTGGAAGCATACACAGGTAGATTTAAATATTGCACCTCTGCACACACCCTTTATTAATATTTCTTTATTAGTTCTTTCCCTATCACAGACACTGCGAGGCTCCCCACACCAGCCCCGAGAGAACTGAATTAGCCCACATGGGCCAAATCACCCAATTAAGCAGCAATATAAGGGAGAGAATTAAGTTAGAAGGAGGCCACTGATTGGAAGCAAGCTCGCCTGTGAGGAAGCAGGGGGACTTCCATAAAGCCAAGGGACTGGCAACAGGAGAAGGATGCACGGTGAAGAGTGGCAGCCATTCTCCTTGAGGGAAGGAGGGACGGGAATCCTTGAGACCCAGTGGGCCCTGAGAGAGAGAGAGAGGAGCCTGAGTAGGAAGAGTGGGCAAGCTAGGACGTAGTCCAGAGGCGAGAGCAGTAAGGTTAGGGAAGCTGCAGACCTTCACTGGTTGGTCAAGGACCCTGGGCTGGGACCTGGAGAAGACAGTGGGCCTGCATTCCTCTACCAGCCTATTGGGAAGTGGCACTGGCTGGGCCTTTGTCAGGAGAGACTTTGAGAAAAGACGGACAGTGACCTAGCTGGAGGGCCAAGTCATGAAGAAGCTGCAGTGCCTTGAGCATGAGAGGGGCAGCGGGAGGGAGAGGCATCAGAGCTATTCCTCACAGCGGCCAGGAGGAGGTGGCACCATCCGGCGGTAAGTAGGGCACCCCATCACAGACACTGTCAGAGAAGTGGCTCTTTGCCCTGTCAGCCCACTGAAGTGGATAGAAAGACCCCCATTGATGTCAGTGGGCTTTGGCTCAGGCCCATAGAGTAGGGGTGCCACTTCTGAGGTACAATAACTTGGGACATCTGGAATGATCCTGAGCCCATAAAACTAGACTGCTGGCAGTGTGTATTGAGCGCCCTTACAGCGACCTCATCAAAGAGATGATCCTGGGAAAATCTGGACGGCTGGCAACTCTACCATAGACAGATGTTGAGATACATCAGCATGACGAGACACGGGACCGAGGGTACGTCTACCCAGCAACTAGACACCTGCAGCTGGCTCATGGGGCTCGGGCTGCAGGACTGTTTCATTACTGAACTCTGGGACCCTACCACCTTGCAGGGTGCTAGAGCCCAGGCTCCCGTCTGAGCCTGGAAGTCTACACCACAATGAAACAGCCCCGCGTGCCTGAGTCAGCTGGCACCAGCTAGCCGTGGATTTTTCTTAGCTGTGTAGACGAACCTAACTGGCTACCAATTGTAGTAAGATGAGGCCCTGAGACATGAACCCTTGGTATCATAGGCCTGGTATGAGGCCTAAGGCCTGAACTAAAGTAATGGTCAAGACTTTGCTAACATAAAGCAAAGTTAAGCTGTGAGCCAGAGGCAGGCCCGGCTCACAGAAGCTGGCAAGAGGAAGGCTGCTAAAAAAATGTGTGCCAGGATGGCACCAGAACAGCCTGGTACGAACACACCCCACAGAGATAACAAGGAACAGGCAGACCCAGCCTAAAGACTGGGTCAAAAGGACAATATGATTGATAGATAGATTTGTTTGTTCGAACCAGCCTGTGCCAGGAGAAAGGCAGCACCCCGATGCGTAGAGGGGCTGTACGTCACTGCATTCAATGATGCGTAACCTGTTTGTACCTGTGCATCCCTGAGTGGACGTCTTTGTCTGGCCTAAGGGGCAGTGGTAAATCTCACCACTGACTGAGCTGGTCCATTGTCAGGGAGCACATATGTACTAGCAGAACAGTAGACATCTGATCTGGGGAGCTAGAGAGTGTTTTGTTTGACAATAAACCTGGCCGGGTGCCTTCATACCTTATTGGAGTCTGTGGTCATTGAGTGGTTTGCTTGAGATCTGCTGTGCCAGCGATCTGCAGAGCCGGGGCAGCACACAGGGAGAACACACACATGCATGCAGCCAACTGTTATCATCGTTGAACAGAGCAGAGCACCGCACAGGTGGCATCTGACAACACCAATGACATCAATTGGAGTTTTGTTGGTGACTTAAATGGGAACAGGATCAGGCCCTTAAACTGGACTGTGTGGGAGTGTTCACTGATATATGAATACACACAAAGAAAGCAGAACAGTTCCATATCAAGCACTTCAGAGGCAAAGCTGTTACTGTAGTGAGGTGATGACTCACCAGTGCAGCACCTCCTGCTGGTCATCAGCTCAACTCCAGCTCTGGAGCACCCTTCTGCCAGCTGATGTCTTGCCTGCTGCTGGCCCCCATGTCCCTCCCGGACCCTGGTGCCCTTTTACATCAGGGTTTCTGCCCCCCTGCAGTACCCCATTGCTCTGGGTCTCCCCTCCCCCAGGAACCCCCAACCCTCTAAACCTGCCTTATCTCAGTGGCTACTGCCAGTCGTCATCTAGCCCCCGCTCACCAGAGCACACTGCAGTCTGTAAAGGCCACTCATCATTGGCAAGGGGGTTGGACCAGCTGCCTCTACCTAAGCCCAGGCTGCACCTCTGCAGCCCCAGTACCTGCTTTGGCCTTTAGCAAGAGCTGCAGCCTGGGGATTTGCCAGGGTGGAGCTCCCCAGCTCCTCCAGCTTTCCCCAGCCCTGCTCTACTCCTAGTACCCTAAGCTGGGGATTGAACCCAGGGCCTCATACAGGCAAAGCAGGCACCCTACAGTGGATCTACATCCCAAGATGGTCTGTGTTCACTATGAGTTACACTCAGAGCCCTACCAGTACCCTAAGCTCCCAGGCAGGCAGCCCTTCCCTCTCCAGGGCTATAGTGAGACTCCTCCAGCTTCTGGCCCATGGCCCTCTTATCAGGGCCAACTGGGCCCTAACTGAGCTGGTCACAGCTGTGGCTGCTACTCCAATCAGCCTGGCTTGTCTGTTTTAACCCTTGTTCTCCAGGAGTGGGGCAGCTGCCCCTCTACAGTTACCAAGAGTCAGAGAATCACAGATTATCAGGGTTGGAAGGGGCCTCAGGAGTTCATTTAGTTCAACCCCCTGCTCAAAGTGGGACCAATCCCCAACTAAATCATCCCAGCCAGGTCTTTGTCAAGCCTGACCTTAAAAACCTCTAAAGAAGAAGATTCCACCACCTCCCTAGGTAACCCATTCCAGTGCTTCACCGCCCTCCTAGTGAAAAAGTTTTTCCTAATATCCAAAGTAGACCTCCCCCACTGTAACTTGAGACCATTGCTCCTTGTTCTGTCATCTGCCACCACTGAGAACAGCCGAGCTCCATCCTCTTTGGAGCCCCTCTTCAGGTAGCTGAAGGCTGCTATCAAATCCCCCCTCACTCTTCTCTTCTGCAGACTAAACAATCCCAGTTCCAGCCCCCTAATCATTTTTGTTGCCCTCTGGTTGACTGTCTCCAATTTGTCCACATCCTTCTTGTATTGTGGGGCCCAAAACTGGACACAGTACTTCAGATGAGGCCTCACCAATGTCGAATAGAGGGGAACGATCACATCCCTTGATCTGCTGGAAATGCCCCTACTTATACAGCCCCAAATGTCATTAGCCTTCTTGGCAACAAGGGCACGCTTGTGATTCATAACCAGAGTCAATGCAGGGCAGTAATTACTGGCCTTAGGTAAAGTGAGACAATGTTCCATGGAGACCTTTCTGACCTGGGTTCACTGGAAGGTTCAAGACAGCTGACATTCTTTCCTTCTCCCCTTGCTCCTCCATCTTGCTAACCCATTCATGCTAGCTGGGAATTGCTTTCTGCAGCCAGTTTGGATGTGACACCTTTTCTTTTGGCTCTGGTAGTATCCTCCACAGGTCTCTGCCCCATGTTCCTAGAGAGATCTGCCAAACAATGGAATTTAAAATGATAACATAGAGGAAAATCTGGTCTGTTTTTACTCTCCTGCCAGGACATGATTTATGGAACTTGGATGTCTCCTGCAAGAGCTGAGATGACATCACAGACACCTAAAGGAAGGAAAATGGGTCCCCATTCTGCTTTAGTGGCCAGTTCTTGGCTGAACCATAGACAGCCACACAGCTGTCCTTCAGCTACTTGCTCGTCATCCTTTTATAATCTATGTCAAGGGCCAGCCCTGGCACTTGTAGGTGCATTGGACTCCTTTGCATCCTCTCTCCCATGCTGGACTGGGCACTGCCCGGCCACAGTAAGTTGACTGTATGGGGCTATAGACTAGCTGAAATCTATCCCTGGATAGGGAACACATCACTAACACTGCATCCAGGTGAGACTGTGGTGGTATCGATAGAAAGGGGGAAGTGCTCCATTGCCTAATCTTATGCTGACCATCGTTCTTTCCTTGTATTCCCTGCTGTCTGTATCCACCTGTTGTCGCTTGTCTTGTAGTTAGGCCAGGTCTACACTAAAAAGTTAGGTCAACCCAGCTAAATCCCTCAGGGGTGTGAAAAATCTGGCCTAACTCCCGGGGTAGATGGTGCTAGATCAATGGAAGAATTCTTCTGTCTGTCTGGCTATACTTCTTGGAGAGGTGAATTAATGCCAGTGTTGGGCAAATCCCTCCCCTTGCTGTAGAGAATGCGTGTACAGTGGCGCAGCTGCAGTAATGTTTCAGGTGTAGACAGGCCCTTAGCTTGTAAGCATTTTGGGGCAAGGACCATCTATTTGTCTTTGTAGAGCACCTAGCACAATGCACAGCTGGGCCATGACTAGGCGCTAAGGTAATACAAATACACGATAATAAAGAACACACGTCTTCTAAAAC
Organism: Chelonoidis abingdonii; assembly: GCF_003597395.2. Classification (NCBI taxonomy): domain Eukaryota; kingdom Metazoa; phylum Chordata; order Testudines; family Testudinidae; genus Chelonoidis; species Chelonoidis abingdonii. The sequence continues at coordinate 127,297,639 of NC_133774.1, forward strand.
TCTATTGAGAAGCAAACACAGCTTCTTTGTGCCGTTTACCCAATCAAGTTAATAGTCTGAGATTACACATATGGTACATTACTACCTATACTGTTATATCAGCAGCCAACAGTTTTGTACATTAACACTTCTTAGGGGAAATCTTCCTTGAGTAAATCACATTTCTTATTTGTCTTGTTACATCTAGAGTAATTTGACGAAGCTTTCTACAAAGAACTCTGCTAATTACACCTTTCCCCACCATCCCTTATTGAATGGCAGACAGCTGAGATTAGAGCAGCCGTTAACACTGGAAGGAAGTGCTTAAAGAATCAGAGCGAGTTACAGCTCAAGTAGGGTTCCAACATGGGGAAAAAGCCCAAGAGTGATTCCGCTCAGTAAAAAACTTGAAGAGAAACTATATTCCTTTAGACATATGCAAATGCTAAAGGAAGAGGGCCTCTTCATACATTGCAGAGGCCACTGACGTAATTCAAGGATATGTCACATGTAGTAGTTCTGTGGACAAGGCTACATACATGACCGGGGGGTAGGAATCCTGGGATCTATTACCCAGCTCTGCTACTGAGCTCCTAGGTGATCTTGGCCAAGTCTCTTCCTCTCTCTGAGCTTCTGTTCACCCTTCATCTGTTTTGTCTAGTTAGACTGTAATACTCTCTTCCTATGTGTTTGTACAGCACCTAGCACCATAGGGCCCTGATCTTGCTTGGGGTCTCTAGAAAGCGCTGTAAGACAATTATACTGAATACATGAAATAATACCCAACAGGCTGCAGTGCAATTGAATAAAACCCACCATCAGTGAGCCAGGCAATTTAAAAACTCAACTTGCCCTTCTCCTCCCTTTATAATCTCCCCTTATTTTCATACTTCTGGGGCAAAAGATGAGCTTTGCAACATACAGATTAGATAGGAGGAAAGCCTTTCTAAATATAAGCTTAGTTAAGTAGTGGAATAGGCTACCCAGGGAGGCTGTGGATGTCATGGACTGGGGCATGGGCAGTCATGCCTAGTGATCGGAGCTGAAGTCAAACTCCAGGAGAGCCAGTCAGGAACCAAGCAGGGCAGGAACATGACGGGAACAAGGTGGAGACGAGCATGGTTGCAGGTCTAAATATTGAGCAGCCACTGGTCGGTGCTGCTCAGCCAATCAGGCAATTTAGCCAATTAGAGGTTTCAGCTGCAGTTAGTTAGCTAATCCCAAATGCAGCTGCAAACCTGCATTCCAGAGAGTGGAATCCTCATCTCTGGAGGTTTTTAAGAGCAGGAGGACAAACACCTGTTAGGGATGGTCTAAGTGTACTTGGTCCTGCCTTAGCACAAGAGATGGACTAAATAACCTTGTGAGGTGCCTACATTCCTATGATACTTTGCTCTGAAGGTCATTAGATTGAGGCCTTCACCAGTCACAGGAGAAAAGTAAAGAAAAGAGAAGAATGGTGCCATAAAAGGAAATAGCTTGTATTTAACAGCTGATTTATAACAGTGCGGGGTTGAGATGCAGATGTGTTCTAAGAAACAACTCCCCTGCAGCATATATTGGAAGAACGTACCATAGCATTGGGCCAGTGTCAATAACCTGGTGATAGAGCCTTCAAAAAAAGGCTGCACTTTAACAGGAAAAACTCAGCCCAAGATCAGTGCAGAACAAATAGGTTTTGATTTTTGATTTTTTGACAACTGGACGAAAAGGTCAAGACAATCCAATAAGGTGTCTTGGCAGAAGCGATGTAGTGGAAGATTGGAGTGGATCTGAAAGAGAAACCTATTTTCCCAGCTGAACTAATCTTGGGCTCCTTGGACTGCACTGTGTTAGGGTCAGGTACCGTTGTGTTTGGTAATTTGACACAGCAGTGGGAAATTGGAGTTTTATTCCTCAAGTGGTTGAGTCAAAGAGGGGAAAGTTAAAAAACGGAAAATAAAAAAGACAGTGGAACAAGACTAGCATGAAGTGTCACAGTGTCAGAACCTAAATCCGAAGGAGGATCACTATAGAATGCTTGATTCAACCTTCACATGCTTTGATTGAAATGACTCACAACTTGCACTGGAGCAAATGAGGAGTTTTCTGACATAGGGCTGGTCTACACTACGGGGGGGGAAATTGATCTAAGATACGCAACTTCAGCTACGTGAATAACGTAGCTGAAGTCGAAGTATCTTAGATCGAATTACCTACCATCCTCATGGTGCGGGATCGATGTCTGCGGCTCCCCATGTTGACTCCGCTACTGCCATTCGGGTTGGTGGAGTTCCGGGATCGATAGGAGCTTGTTCGGGGATCGATATATCGCATCTAGATGAGACGTGATATATCAATCCCCGAGAAATCGATTGCTACCCGCCGAAACGGCGGGTAGTGAAGACGTAGCCTTAGAAGCAGAAGTTCTTTGAAAAAGAGTCTCCATTACAGGGAAATAAAAGAGAGGTTCCTGTACTGCCAGTGCAGGCAACTCATGTGAGAAATGAAATGCCAGGCTGGGGCCCTAATTCCGTGCTCATAGTGCACCGAAGGGTGTAATAAACCTCTTTGGTTCTTGCTCCAGCTCCTGTGGAGGAATGCTACAGTGGCGTAGACAGAGTAATTTTATCCTTTCTTTCTCCTACGCTCTGTCTCTGTGGTCTATTCAGACTCTACGCTCTTGAGGGCAGGGATGGTCTCTCAGTGTGTTTGTACAGCACCAGGCACCAGGGCCACCCGGGGGGGGGCAAGTGGGGCAATTTTCCCCAGGCCATGGGCCCCACAGGGGCCCCCAGGAGAGTTTTTTGGGGCCCCTGGAGTGGGGTCCTTCACTCGCTCTGGGGGCCCTGGAAAACTCTCGTGGGGCCTGGGCCCCTGGAGCTTCTTCCACTCCGGGTCTTTGGTGGCAATTTGGCTGCAGCCCCCCCCCCCCCCACGGATCTTCGGGGCACTTCGGCGGTGGGTCCTGGAGTGAAAGGACCCCATCGCCAAACTGCCGCCGAAGCGGAGGTCCCCTGCCGCTGAAGACCCCAGGCCGCCTGAATGCTCTGGGCGGCCCTGCCAGGCACAATGGGAAGAATCTAGGTACTTGCATAGCACAACATAGGCCTTGTTTTCCCTTGACTTAAGGAAGGTTCTTGTTCAGTGTTAGAAGAAAGCTCTCTTTGTGCAAACCTTTTCCATTGTCTCTCGGGTCAGGCTCTTGGTCTGCTATTTACATTTAGGTCATTACTACAAAGGAAAGATTAAGATTATTTCTGAAACTTGAATAATGTTTATGGCTAAAATAGTGAGAGGATTGATGTGTGTGCTGGCAAAAACATGCTATTACAAGATTTTTTCTATTCTACTGTGCAATATCTGCAGATTTTCATGTCCGGAAGATGAAATAATGAAGCTATGTGGTTGCTATGGTTCAGGGTGAGCTGTAGCTTTGATTTCTCTCTAAGGGCACCCTATCAAGTGACAGGCCTTGCAGCTTCCATTCTCTGAGTGGAAACCTGCGATTTCCCCCTGCTTCTAGACTGGGTCCGCAGATCACAGCATCCGTGTTTACCAGCCGTGTCTCCTCAGCAGGGCCAAATGAGTTTGGCCCCTTCAATAGACTTCTCTTTGGGACCTGTGAACTGTAGTTAAGTGCAGTGGCACTGAACAGCTGTGTCCAAACGAAGTATTATTTATTAATCCATAGGGATATGGCAATCAGTCGGGAAAGGGTCAATATGCATATTGTCTTACCTAAGATGAACATTTCCCTCAAGACTTCAGTAGGCCCAGCTTAGCCCTGGTACTCATGTTCTTCTGAGGACTGAGTTTCAGTCTGTTTCCCTGTGGCCCAACCTACTCTCCTTAGCTTCAGGGCTGAAACTTTTAATAGATTCCGAGTGCTTTGTTAAGGGTTGGATTCTTCTCCCCACTCCAGGGCTATCCAGCTGTTGATCAGAAGTTGGTGAGGGGATACCTCCAAAGGAATGGACACCTATATTGTGTAAGTGTCGGTGATTGGGCTGTCTACAGCTGTTATCTGCCTTCCTGCAGATGTGTAGAACCACCCAGGGCTGAGGGAACTCTTTGCTCCCCGGGTAGCAGACAACATGATCGTAATCAAAGAGACAGAAGTATACAGCATATTCATACACATTCAACTGGTGTCTCCTACATTCTCCATGATGGTACTACCCGTTTTTCATTCTAACTGCATCTCAAAGGCCCTTTTGATGTGAGCTAGAAAGCCATGTTTCTGAATCATCAATTCTTTCTTTCTTCAAAATGTTTTACTGTGTGACAGAACCCTATCAATATTGTTAGATTTAATTCCCAATAATGGCTCTGATTAGTTAATCTGTAGGTTGGATCCCTCATGAATAATTTCAGAACTCTCCATTTAGATGCATAACCCAGTAAAATTTTGGATTATAAAAGCTCAGTTATTCCTCCAGGGGAGAGAATACACTGTGTGCTAAAATTATTTTTTACTAATTGCACAGCAGTGTTAAGAAACCTCTTGAATAAGCCGCTGTGCTGGGGAGGGCTGGGTGACTGCTGGAAATGGTAACCAACTAAAATGGACATTGAAAAGCCAGTCAGGGTAACATCCATTGAAAATCATCATGAAGATAACAAGATAAATAGGATTTTCCATCTGCGCCTCAACTTTTGCTGGCTTTGTAGATACTATGTCTGGTTCTGCCCACTGAAATCAATGGGTGTTCAATTCTTTACTATAGTAGTGCCTAGGGTCCTGTCGCAGCTTGCCCAGAGGAAGCTATCTTATGCAGTGTGCTCTTTGATAGTACTTTAACAGTTAAAGTCCAGCTCAAAAATTGGTCACTGTTGCCTTAAGACTGCAGAGCAGAATAACCAGTTTGTTGCATCTGATTCAACTGAAGGTGCAGTCAGATGGGTAGAACCTGATCCAGGCCTGGAGTTCTGGGTTAGGAGCAGGGGAGTTGATCTCCTATCTCAGTTCCACCCAGCACTTCCCCACAGAAGAAATAGGCAAGCCTTCTTATCTCGCCAGGGAGCTGACAGTCGAAGCACAAGATGAGAGACACAGATGCAGGGGACAAGGCCATGGGCAAAGATCAGTTATCCATGATGATTCTCTTCACCCTGTTATTTACCTGGTTCTGTTATCTGCATGGGTTTGTTGACATACCTGTGCATTCTGGTAGTTGTACGGGAGTGGTTCTGAGGAATCCCAGTGGGTAGTTTTGGGTGATTGCTCATCTGCTCTGAATGCCTTTTCCTGCAGAGTTCAGCAGGATTCTATTGTGACCCTGAGAGCATCCCAGTGGCAGAGGGCAAGGAGATCACTAATCTGAGTTTCAGATGGCCTGAGCAATTCAGGGTATCCCAACTCACTCTGGTTATGATCTATATCTAAAAAATATCATGTCATATGTCACTGGAAAACTAACAACTCACTGATCATTAGTATTCTTGTGTGATGTATGTACACAGTGTATATTAAGAGTTCTGGATATATGTGAGGATTATGACTAAAGTGTTTCTAAATCAGGCATATTGGGGGTCATTGATAAATAGCTCTGTCCTAAAGAAAGGCCTGTGTTTGCTTCTCTGATCAGCTGGGTCTTCAGGCAGACACAGTGAAGGTACATTTACATATCAGGTAAACAAAGCTATCAAGCTAATGTGGAGGAGGAGACAGCACGGGGTCTATGCCCCAGCAGAGAGAGAAGCTTGGTCTGGGTTTTACTTTTCAAAGGATACATTGCAAAGGTTTCCTAAACTGTAAAGATTGGGGTGGGGTGGGGAGAGGGCTGATCCTCAAGTGATAAGTAATTGAATCAAATGAGTGTGTACAATATAACTGTATTATAAAAGACCATAGAGTGAGATCTTTTATGAAAGCCTATGACACACTGGTGATCAGTACCATTGTAAAATGTATGTATTAGCAGTATGTAAGGAATGATGGGCACTTGTTGATTTTAGGCTTTACAATCTGTTTCCAAACAAAGAGAAGTCACAGCTATCTGCCAGTCTCCAAAGAAATGAAACAAGGTGTGACTCAAAACAATGGAAACCACGGGGGATGGGAAGCCCAAAGAAAGAGGAAGGGCCTTTTGAAACAAGGTAATTGAACTATGGCAGATAAAAAAGACAGAAGCCATCTTTGGCATCTCTCACTAGACAGACACAAGGGAAGACAGCTCTCGCAAGCTGAGAAAGATGGCTCATTCAGCCAATGGGGGGACCAGGAATGGGGGGAGTTGAAGTCTCTGGAAACTGCATATAGGTGAGAAACATGCTTAGCCAAAGATCTTCCCTGTAGGAAGACATGAGAAACCAGCCTGTTGTGTTTCTGTGGGAGGTCATGTCTGAGAGAGAGGCAGCCATGGCTGGAAAGAAGAAAGATTGGCAGGAAATTTACCTTGAACAAAGATGGTGACTTGTTAAATTAAGCCTTAGCTGCTAGAAAGCGTATCATGTTTTCTTTTAGTTGTAACTCTTTCTATCTTCATTCCTTATGTTTGAACTCACTCACTCCTATGTATGTTTTCTTAATATATTTGTTTTATTTTTACTATAAAGCAACTCTGTGCTGTGTTTAAGGGGAAGGGTGTATTTACCCCAGTTAATAAGCTGTGATGTGCTTTTTGTCCCTTTAAAGGAACAAAGAAACCATATTTTTCTCTGAACTGTCCAGGAGAGGGTTGGGCATTGAATAGCACGTGGTTTTGGGAAACCTCAGTCTGGAACTGTGTTGGGGTCACCTTGGGGGTTGTAACCCAGGCTGGTGGAAGCCAGCCTGGGGCTCTGAGGCTCTGGATAGGCTGTCGGGGTCAGAGTTGTTGGACCAAGGCTGGCTGCATAGCACACAGAAGCTCAGGGTGTGACCTGCTTTGTTATAGGCTGGCTGTGAGCATCCCTGCCTCGGACTGATAGCTGCAAAGCATTGTAAGGTACCCAGCATCGTAGGGCAAGTGGTGACATCTCCGATTACTGGTCTAGATTGCCTTGCAGAAACATGAGAGTGTGCCAGGCTGTTAGGTGGTACATTGAGAGTACTTGGGTTGCAGCGCCATCCATAGCTTATCTGTATTTTGTTGGACTCAAATGGTTCAAATGAATGGATTTCCCAACATCTGTCCAAGACAGATTCTTGTCTGAAAGCTAGCTGGCTGACTGAGAGAGGAGAGACACTAGAATGATGGGTAGAAACTTGTTGGATGATCAGATTTTAGCATTACATGCCAAATGCTTTCTTCCTTTTGCACTGAGCAAAAGCTTGTACCTCACTTCAGTTCCCCATGCTTTTGTCCCCTCTAATTTGCAGACTGTACTAATTCCCATTAGGGCTATGCCAGGGCGGCCACTTGAATTTAAGCTGGTGCAGAAAGCAATTCTGCCTTTACTCTGTGGCATTGCTCACATCTGTGATCCAGAGAACTGGTTTCCCATTCACTTCCAGGTGCAAGTCAAAGTGCTGTTATTAATATATATACTATAGCAGAGCTCTGTGGGCTTGGAGAATAGTTATGTTGTAGACATCTAACTAAACAAGGAGGCTGATCCTGCATTCCTTACACACCCATTGCTCTCATGAAGCCCTGGGAAGCTGGGGTATGCAAAGCATGAAGACATGGGCCCCCCAATCATGTTGTTAAACAGTGACCCGACCTGACCTTTTGCTGCCAGGTGTTTTGTTTCAAGGACAGGCTTTTATAGAAACAACCGTCTATTAAATTTTTACGGATGCTTTTTTTAAAGCATTCAGGAAGCACATCTAAAATTAGCCAAGCGAGTGTACAAATGGATGTGCCAGCGGGGACACGCTACCGCAGCTGTCCAGGGAGTTTGCGAAGGGTAGGCTGTTAGGAGCACACACATCTGCAGAGCGTGGAATGATGTGTGGCCAAATGGGAGGGGAGGGGATAGGGCTTTTTATTTTGCAAGTCTTGCTAGCTAGTGAGCAAGCAATTGCTATTAGGCTGGTACAAATGTAAACAAATGAAAAGTAGGAACATAGCAAAGAATGGTATGTGTAAAATAAAGTGTGTGAGGGGGGAAATGCTCCAGTCATCTCTCCTAAAATGCTGCCAAGATGGTTCGTGGATTTCAGATGAGAAGAGGAAGGGTAAAAATACCCCACAGTGTGAATTTACTAATTAGTGGAGATGATATGCATTCGTTTTTTGATGTCACAGAAGGACAATTTTTCCAGAGATGGAAATTCGATAAGAAGACTATTTTGGATCCTTCATTAAAAACCACATCAAAGAAAATTTCTGATGCACACTTACCAACTTTAGGACTTCAAAAGCACCTAAAGCCTGTGCTTCAAAGAAGACTACAGCTGTATGTACAGAACTCCCTCCGTCATACCCTGCATCACAAAAAATTGTGTCTACCAAAAGCAGCTGTTCTTTTTAAAAAATGGATTTGATTGTCCAGGAACCAAATCCCGATGTCCTTGATTTCTGAAGTCCCCGGGAGCTTGCCTGAGGCCACAGTTTACAAAAAAAATGAGCTTAAATGTGGCCCAGTGGCTAGCTTACTGGGCTGGGACTTAGATTGACCTAAATTCAATTCCTGGATCTGCCACTAGCTAACTTTATGACCTTGGGCAAGTCATTTCCCCCGTCTCTGTGCCTCAGTTTACCCACCTGTAAAATGGGGATAATAGTACTTTGTGAAGTGTGTGAGCTCTGCTGATGAAAAATGCTATATAAGAGCTAGGTTTGTTATTTATTTATTTGAAATTAAACAAGAATTAAGATAAAGCCATGCAAAGATCTCAAGGAGCCCTGACAATTAACCAGTCTTTTAAGCACATAATGACTATCTACCAGTGTTAAAAAAGCACAAATTCTGCCCATTAGCAGCATTAAGCTATCAAAAAGTACCAAATTAACTCACCCACTAATAAATAAAAAAACTAACACGGTTCCATCCCCCTTATCCCATCACCAGTGGGAACACACATTTAATCTTCCTAAACACCCAATTAAATAAATAGCTGATTTTCAAAGATCTTCCTGACAGCTGGTCAAAATATTTTTGTTGAAAGGTGATGCTGATGAAAAATGGCCTTTAGCTGAAAACGAAAATTTTCATGAAAAAAATCATTTTTCCTTAAGCCTCCCACCAGAAATCAAAACATAAAAATGTTTTCATTACAATATTCATTATAGAAACAGATCATTTTTTAAAACAGAAAACTGATTTTTTTTTACCAGAAACTTTTTTTTTTCCTGAAAACTGAAAATTTACACTCAGAATAGTTTTTGAGAACCAAAAGTTTGCTGGTGTTTAAGACCCAAAAGAGAACACAGACTGCCCTCTACAGCAGAGAGGAATGTAAATTGTTAAGTGTTACTGTGAAGCCTGCCACTTTAAGGAGGGGTCTGGGGCTAGCCAGAGCTTATCAATTATCAGACCCAGCTGGAAAGGGAGAAAGTCATTATAAAAGTGCTCAGGTGGGGGTGGACTGCAGGGAGAAGCTGCAGGAAGGGACAATCTCCAGCAGTAGTCCCTGAGGAAGGAAGACTCCTGGGAAGGCGGGGACCCTGGGAGTATGGCTGCGGAGAAAACCCTCTCTGGACATTTTGTTTTCCTTTTGTGAGTCTGTGATCACTTGGACAATAAATGGAACCCAGAACCAAGGGCTTAAAGACTAATATGGTGTTGGCTGAAAATTCCCCAGGCTTGTGAGGAAGCCAGCATCTCACATATGGTGAAGAACGTGAGCATGATGACCGGCCCTGATACAAGAGGAGAATTTGGTCAGTTGTTGGTTTAAAAGGGGAAACTGAGACATGGTTTCTCATAGCCATCCCAGGCCACAAGGTTTAGAGATAACCCACATATAGTGAGAGGGAAGGCATTTCTGTTCCGTACCAGAAGTATTAGGGGGCAAAATTTGGGAGTGCAGGCTCCCTGACTCAGTCATGCATCTACAGTGCGTATTGTTTAAAATTGTGACATGTCGACATGAAAGGTGCAGGCACCATTAAAGTAAGGCATCCACACACTCCCTTTATCAAGCTCAAAGCAAACAAAGCTAATTTGGATCCAAGTTCACAAACGCAGCAGTGCTTTGACAGCATCATTGTTTCCTCAGATTTGAAAGTTTTTCATCGCAGCTGGCATTTCTCAGTTTAACTGCAACCCTCTTCATGAGGAGTGACCTTTCCTCTAGCATAAGCCTGAGTGATCAAATGGCAAATCACTCCGGGATCCTGAGTAATGCCATTAACTTCCATGGAGATGATCTGGATTTGAAAGACCACCTTCAACAGTAGTTATCAATGGTTTGCTGGTCATACTTGGAGGTTGTATCTAATGGGGCCTCACAAGGGTCAGTCCTGGGTCTGGGAATGTTCAATATTTTATTAATGACTTGGATAATGGGTGGAGAGTGTGCTTATGAAATTTGCAGATGACACCAAGCTGGGAGGGGTTGCAAGCACTTTGGAGGACAGGATTAGAATTCAAAGCGACCTTAACAAATTGGAAAATTGGTCTGAAATCAGCAAGATAAAATTCCATAAAGACAAGTGCAAAATACTTCACTTAGAAAGGAAGAATCAAATGCACAACAACAACAAAATGGGGAATAGCTGCTGAAAAGGATTTGGGGATTGGAGTGAATCAGAAATGGAGCACGAGTCAAAACTGTGTTGTAAAAAAGAATAATAGAATTCTGGGGTATAATAACCGGAGTGTTGTATGGAAGACACAGATGTATTATGCTGCTCTATTTGGCACTGATGAGGCCCCAGCTGGAGTACAGTTTCCAGTTCTGGGTGCCACGCTTTAGGAAGGATGTGGACAAATTGGAGAGAGTCCAGAGGAGAGTGACAAAAATGATCAAAGATTTAGAAAATAAGAAAGGTTAACAAAACTGGACATGTTAATCTTGACAAAAGAATACTGAGAGAGAACCTGCTATCAGGATTCAAAGCTGTTAATGGCTGTTAGAAAGAGGACAGTGATCAGTTGTTCTCCATGTCCATTAAACGTAGGGCAGGTAATATCTGCAGCAAGGTAGATGTAGGTTTGATAATAGGAAAAACTTTTAAACTTTAAGGGTAGTTAAGCTCTGGAACAGGCTTCCAAGGAGGGGTGTGGAACCGGCTGGACAAACACCTGTCAGGGATGGTCCAGGTTTACTGCTTCAGGACAAGGGGGCTGGACCTGATGACTTCTTGAGGTCCCTTCCAGCCCTACATTTCTATGATGTCTCACCTCCAACCAAAACTTCTCCTAGGGCATTGTGCCCTCTGTGATGAGAGCACCAACCCTGTGTCCTGTAGTGACTACAGCTCTTTACTCAACATTCAGCGTGAAATCATAACCCTACTGAAGTCAATGGGAAGTTTGCTATTTGACTTCAGCAGGGCTAGGCTTTCACCCTCAAAGTTCACTGGCTCAACGGGGCCTCCCTTGGCTTGATCTCCCCATGCTCTGAAAAAAAATACTGAACACTGGAATATCTTTACCTCTTCTGCTCAGGTGCCCTTCCACTAACCCTCCTTTAAATCCCAAATCCTGCATCCAGTTGGGTATTGTATTGTCCATCGAGATGGTGTGGCTGACCAGGAGGGAAGATGACGCATCCCCCAGCATTGAATATTAGTCTTTATGATTTGTATTACTGCAGTGAGTAGAAGCTCCAGACTTGGACGCAGAGCCTGTCCTGCTAGGCACAGTACCAATGCAGAACAAAACACTCGAACAGCTTGCAATCAAAGATGGAGACAATACGTAGGTACAGGCAGGACTGAAGACTACCAAGAAACAATGAGACCATCTTGTATAATTGTACAGATTTGTTCAACTCTCTTCACTGTTTTAGAGGGTGAGAGCTGGTCAAAAAATGGAGGAAAAAATTTTGCAAAAAATGTTGCTGTGGCTTTTCTCCCGCAGGTTTGGGAAAAGACCAATTTCCATTTGTTTGCAACATCTGCAGAAATGTTTATTGAAAATGTTCATCTTCAAACATTTTCCTGTTCCCTCTTTTCCCCTCCCCTCCTTACCCCTTTCAGGCTGCCACTGCAAAAGGATGGAGCCACACCACCCCAGGAAGAGGACCTAAGGACATTAGCCTCAGTGAGACCCATGGTGCCCGGAGATCCCTGGAGACCAGCAGGGTCCGTTCCTGCTGGGCCCTCATTAACAGTGTGCCGTGGTCTCATCCAGCCATGGCGGTCAGCTCTGCTTGCCGGGCAGAGCAGAGCCACATCCCCATCTCTTCCTCCCTCCCCCTCCCCATGGCTTGTAGCCCAGGCTACCAGGGAACAGACCTTGAGCTTAGAGAGACAGCGCAGGGAGAGAGGATTTCTTATGCCCAGATGAAGGTTCCAGCTGCAATTGTCCTCATGATGTTTTAGTTTTGTTAAGCAAGCACACAAACTCTTTTACGGTGAAACTCACCTCAGTCCAGATGGTCTGCCCAAGGCCCTATATGCCACTTAAGTGCTGCTAAGCCCTCTTTTCAGAAAAAGCCAAGCACCCCGCCTGTGAAAATCAGGCCCCATCAATGCATCTCAATTCAGGCCGTCCAAAATCAGGACACTCAGATTGACTAGTCACTGCTGAAATCCTTGGCGGGACCTAAATGTTCTCAAGCTCACAGGCCTAGCCTGGAAAATAAACAAATGGGAGGAGATGGGGAAAGTCCAAGTTCTCCCAGCCCTGAATGTAAAATTCAGTGAGTCTGAAAAGTATAAAGACATTAGAGCTGGGAAAGGAAGATTGGAAATGAACTTCCCAGTATCAACAGAACAACAGAGCCCAGCTGCCGCTTGCACCAGCCAGCTAGTGAACTCTGCAGGAGGCTGACTGCTGAGGGAAAACAATGTGAGGGATCACGGGTTTGGAAAGGCCAAAGCTTCCATGACATCTGTAGCAGATCAGAGGTAAATCAGACATGGAGAAGTGCAGGATCTTCCCAATACTCCATGGCAGAGGCACTCAACTTGTCCATTATGGAACCCCTTTCTCCTTCTAGGACATCCTCCCATTTAGCCAGCAGCTAGCCGGGGCCTTCTTCCAGTCCGGGAAGGGCAGGGTGATGGTGGCCTCTGGCACCTATTTGTGATCCTCATGCTGAGAACCTGTGCTCTGTGGCAGTTGTGATGCTTCTGTCAGCTGGAAAAATCATCCCAGAAAGTACACATTAGATTAGCAAAAACAGCAGCAGAGGTCCTGTCAGTCCATCACTCAGCACAAGGTTATTGGTTGTATTGTCTCCTTGTTCATCTCTGGCGAGTGGTTTATCCACCCACCTCTCACACTAGGCCAGATGAGCGTTGCGTACACTGAATGGCACTTTACTATACAACTCACCCCATTGACTTTAGAAGGGCATGGTGTACAGTCCAACTCAGCAAGGGAACGGGTGTCACAATCTGGCCCGTGGTGAGCAGCGAATAAGCTACTGCTCAGATGATGAGCAAGAAAACAGCCCGGCCAATCAACAGGAGACAATGTGAACCAAAGCAGAGAGGTAAGAAGCCTCTGTGAGCGTGAATGCCACGAAATCCAGAACACAGATCAAACTACTTGCCACCAGAATGGTGTCTGTCTGTCTGTCTGTCTTTCCCCATATGCACTGTCACAAGGCGAGGTCCTGCCCTTGTCTCCTCCTACATCAACACAGACTATTTGGAGACCTTCAGTTGTTAAAGATCACTGTGTACGTTATTTACATCACTTGTCCCATCACCTTTCCTGATCCACACACCACAGCACCTACAGCATCTGTTTCTCCTCAGTCCTCTGCCGAGGAGTGGATAGGGAAGAAATGCTTCTTAGTTCTGGCCCCACTAGCCTGCCTCTTGCCCCAGCAATTCCTTTCTGTGAAGCCTTCTATCTTCTGTGCCAATGGGCTTTTTAGTCCTCCCCAGCCCATTCAAATCCACTAGCTAGGCACCCCCGGGAGGTGGGGGGGAAGTAATTGGTGTTTAGCTGACCAGAGGGTCCCAGCATCTGCCACGACACCCATCTAGCTTTTTGTGTATGGACAGGGGATTGCTCTCTCACTCACTCTCTCTCTCATATATCGAAGGCACCTAGCCTATCGCAATGATAGCTGGGTGAATCAAAGGAATAAAGAGCAATCCTCCATTGGAAGGAAGCTTTCTAGGCCAGTAAAGCAACCCGCTATAAGAGAATAAAGCTTTGCAACCAGCCAAATCATCTGTGTATAGCAAAGCAAACCAAGACAGATTAAAGAGAAACTATTGCATCTGAAGAGGGTGCGCAGCAAGGCAAGTATCTTGCAAGTCACGCAAACTTCTCTGATCAGCATAAAAAAAAATAATCAAGAGCTATTCAGTGAGAGTGACACCTCTGTGTGAAGTATCAGAGGGGTAGCCGTGTTAGTCTGGATCTGTGAAAGCAGCAGAGAATCCTGTGGCACCTTATAGACTAACAGAGGTTTTGGAGCGTGAGCTTTGAACCATCAACATGACCAATGGGCTGTAAAAAAGCACCAAGGCACCGCATTTCAAAAGGCCTGTTGGAGAAAGCAGGGTAATAGGATCCCTTTGTTCGCTCCACAGATACAAATCACCACCCTGTGCCTCAGTCACTGAATTCTTAGCCGGTAAAAGGAGTGTGACTAAGAATGGGTCTTCCTGCAGGCCCCTGGATTTTAGCCAGGTTGCTTTGAATCAATGTCAGCTTTTTATACATACATCAACTCATCAGCTCAACATTGGAAGGATTCTTACTTGGGGGGCAGATGTTTGGATTTATTTAGACCTCTATTCCAATATGTCCATCCTGTTTTCCCATCAGTATTTTCTCCCTAGCTCTCGGCAGCTGCTGATGGATAATCACCAGGCATGTAAGAACTCTGAGCTATAAATACAAGCAGCTGTTTAAGTTAAAGTAGCTAGATTAACAGAGCTTTAAAATATTGTTTGTGGGTCTGTGCTACGTGTGTTGCTGCTGTCCTCAGCACATCCCAAGAGACTGGAAGTGGCAGCTGGCATTAAGCCTAAGCCTCCAGAGCAGGGATCCCCAAACTTTTGCTGGCACAACCCCATTTTAATGATGTATTTCCTGTCGGGACGCCAGCCAGCATGGAGAATGCCATTTTGAAGAGCAAAATGGCATCCTCTGCCCACCAGGACTTCAGACTCACTGTACATGTGAGGCCACACAGTGTGACCTCACACGCACCATGCAAGCAAGGTCAGGATACATAGAGGACCCCATTTTGCTCTACAAAAATGGCGTCCTTCATGCACCGTGACCTTCGTGCACCGTAAATGGGAGTTCACACTGTGCAGAGCAAAATGGCATCCTCCACACTCTAGGACTCGTTGGTGGCACACCCCCCAACCCACAGTCTGGGACCCACTGCTCTATGGCTGTTCTTCTGTCTCTTCCGAGATGTCCACATCACCATGGGCTTAACTCAGCACCCATTGGAGTCAATGGGAGTCTTTCCATTAACGTCAATGGATGTTGAATTGAGCTCCCTGTTTGCCAGCTGGGTCAATCAACTATTTTTTTGGTTCAGTGGCTAAACTGAAAAATCCTCCCCAGATTTTGTTTCAGGTCAAACCCAAAATGACACTTTTTTTGCTTGATGAAATGAAAACTCAAAAACATTTAGTTTTGGATCAAGCCAAATGTTTTGTTTTGTCCCAAAATCAAACATCTTATTTTGATTTGTTTTGGAGCTGTTTTTGTGCTTTTCTGGATTTTTTTTTTTTTCAAGTTCAATCAAGCTAAATTTGGAAACAAAATATTTCAAAATGAAAAACTGAAATGTTTCATTTTGAAAATGTGAAAATGAAACATTTCAATCTTTTTTAACGCTCCCCCCTCTTCTCCAGTTGAAACAGTTTATAAAATTCGACCCGAATTCGTTAACAGCTTTGATCACTTCCAAACTGCATTTTTTGGCAAATCAAACACATGTCCTGTTCTAATATTCATGACTGGCCTCCCTGAACTGTGTCCATCAACATTCCTGGGAGAATACATATATTTAGCCCTATGTTTGTTCCCCAAAGAAACTTGCATTTGGCTGCTGCAGCAGAATTCTGAATGGCAGGTGATTCATTCCTTGTAGGCGTGATCACCCTTCCACCAAAGTCAAGAGGATGGCTCCTATTGACTTTAATGGACAGTGAACTGTGCTCTGTTTGTTACTATGCCCACATCTTCCCCAGATTCATTGAACACCGCACTTTTTACATTTTATAGTAAAGGAGAAATACATACTCAGAGTGTGTGTGTGTGTGTGTGTGTGTGTGCATATGTGCGTTTCTGTATACATGCATGTAGTGTATACATACATTTGTGTGGGTCTCCAGAGAGAATTGAACCCCCCCTAGCAATACACTCAATCCCAGGCCATCCATAACTGAATAGTTGTACAGTAACAGTGAAATGAAGGTATCAGTCAAGGAACCTGCACACCTGGAAATGGGAAAGGTGACCGTTTCAGCATAGCACAGAGGCTGTGAATGTAGCATGTGAATTCCGAGTGATGTCACTGAAAGGAGTCTGTTAGTCCTAGCAGATGATTTGCTGTAGCGAGGATAGCTCCCACTGTGTGGATTCATTTGTTAATAGATGCAGGTGGAAAGGATTCCTCTAGTCTTCTGCTGCACTGATGGATGAAACCAAAAGTCAATTGTTAAATGGAAGCCAGCTCCTGCCGGAGAATTTTTCACTGCATAGCTGCCTAAAAGAGTAAGTCTTTAATGTGCCTTGTGTGGTTGCGGCGCTCTAAAAAACCCACCTCCACGAGGGGCATAGCTCCCAGCACTGGGGCACTGTCTACACTGGCTCTTTACAGCGCTGAAACTTGCTGCACTCAGGGGGGTGTTTTTTCACTCCTCTGAGCGAGAGAGTTGCAACGCTATAAATTGCCAGTGTAGACAAGCCCTTAGCTCCAAATTCATTTTCAAATAGCTCCTAGAGCTGACAGCTTTGCTAAAAGAGGCCCAAGAAATCTGAATTCTAGGGCAGTTCTATTGGGTGTTTTCAACATGTTACAACAACTGCAGCACACCTCTGAGGCTGCCTTTTCTGCAGGCTTTGTGGAGGTGAATAGGGCCCGTATGATACTTGGGACTAGTTGGTAAATGAGAGGCGGAGATGAACTTTGAATGGGTAACAATCCATAAGGGTGAGGAGAATTTTTGCAGGTTGATTACTATCATATTTTTCTCCTAAGCTCTCACATGTCAGGGGCAGCAGTTGTTTCTGCGTTAGGCACTGAGGATAATGCAGACACAAGAACATGATGATTTCTTTCATTCTGAAACATTAACATTTGTGTGGCAGTTGGCATATTCAAAGCTATCTACTCTTCATGTTCAATAATCTGGCAAAAAAGGATATTTTATTTTTAAGAAATCCCCTAAA
This sequence comes from Chelonoidis abingdonii, assembly GCF_003597395.2. Classification (NCBI taxonomy): domain Eukaryota; kingdom Metazoa; phylum Chordata; order Testudines; family Testudinidae; genus Chelonoidis; species Chelonoidis abingdonii. Next base: position 127,314,967 of record NC_133774.1, read on the forward strand.
AACTGTGTCTAAAAAGAAAATGCAGAAAGCAGGAAGAACTCTGACTAGTAGAATAGATTTTTAATTAATCATGAAAATTAATTTAATTGACTTGGACAAGATCCTCAGATGGTGTAAATCAATGGATGTCCATTGACTTCAGTGGAACTACATCAGTTGACACCAGCTGAGAATTTATCCCATTGCCTTTCAGTTAGAACAACTTTACTAGGAGTCAAGAGGTCTGTTAATTTACACCAGCAGAGAAATTAATTTTTTATCTAGGCTTTTCCACAGACTTGCCAGGTGGCCATGGGCAAGTCACATGTCTTCTTTATGTCTTAGTTTCCCTACCTCTAGCTCTGAGATAATACCCATTTCCGAGAGGTGCTGTGGGCCTTAATTCATTAATGTATTAAATTCACTCCTGTGCAGTTTATGCACAAGGTCTGTGCATCATTCAAGTCTTCAAAAGAGGGTCTCGCGGTTTAAAGTAAAATAGGGAACAACGTTTGTAAATCTCTGTGCGAGCTTTGGATGGATGTTCTTGCCAAGGTGCAAATGACTGTGGCGTATAATATTATTAATTGTTATTGATTAATTTAATCCACTTTTCCAATTGTCAAAATATCATTGTTCTAAGTCTGTCTGAGCTATGGTGTTTTCATGATTGCATGAGGCTAATGCAGGATTGGAATCCGTTCTTCATTTTCTCCAGAATTCCACCCCTAGCTCTGGGCACTTCGATGCTGTTAAAGGCTTTGGGCTAGATCATCAGGGGCTATAAATCTGGGTAGCTCTGCTGACTTCAAAGGAGCTGTAGTGATTTACACCAGCTGAGGATCTGATGTTTAATTCCCTTTGGAAAGAATCCGAGGGTAGTAGAGATATAATAATCCCTAGTTCTTATCTAGCATCTTTTCATCCATAGATCTCCAGAAACTTTTAGAAAAGCGGTCACCTTTATAGTTGGGGAAATGATGGATTTTTTCAGTCCATTGGTAACTTAGAAAAGTTGGGGGAAAAAATCATTTCGAGTCAGACTGAAAATGACATTTGTTGAAATTCGTGGCAAATTGAAAAGTTGAAAAAAAATGTTTTAGGTCAAACAATTTTGTAAAATCAACCGGAATTTGTGTCACTGAATCTGCATTTTTGGCTGAAAAAAACTCCCCAGTGCCAGTCTGTATCATTATCCCCATTTTACAACTGGAAAACTGAGGCATGAGGAGAGGTGTGACTTATCCAAGATCACCAAACAGGCCAGTAGAAGAGCCTGGAATGTACCTGCATCTCCTGAAACCCAGTCCCTGATCCACTAGGCTCCCCTGGAGTAAGAGCAGGGAGTCCTGGGGGAAGTAACGATAGCTCTCAAACTGACAGACCATTTTAGGTGCACCTACTAGTTGTAGGACTGAGCTGGTATGCAAGCGGCAACCTCATGAAACTATACCAGGTGGCAGGGAGTCCGAGACAACTGGAGGTCTCCGTCCTGCTGCAGCCCTCATCCGCCTTCACAACCACAGAGAACTGACAAGTCCTCGAATACGCCTGCCTCGCCATTGGACTCTTGAGAAGTTTTGGACTGCCCTTCGTCTGGAACCTCCTCTCAGAACTGTTCACCAACAGGGACCCTACCAGGGATACAGGACTCCAGGCATCGTAGTTCTGAGGGTCACAGAGACACACAAGCCTCTTCACCACAACAAGGTAATGGCCCAAGGAGAAGGGGAGGGTAAACACACCCAATTATTTCACACCCTTCTTGCTCACTCCACTGATATAAATGACTGCACGTCGTGCAAAGCCATGTGTTTACAGAGGACAGCAGACAAAGGGCCAGGAATTCTACCTGGCCTCTTTGGGCTTTCGATCAAGGTCTTCTCTGTGTTGGGGGCAGAGGGGTCAGTTAACGACTTGAGTTGCAGCTACAAAAGGCCCGGTCCTTAACACAAGTTGCCGACCTCAGGAGTTGCTCAGCGCCTATGCAGGATTGTGCGAGGAGTGGTCTTATGAGGGAGGAGCAGGAAGACCTGGTGCAGATTATGGATGTATGTGGAAGGAACCAATATTTCAATCCCTGGAAAAAATGCACTTGATCAGAGTCATATGGATTATTTATTCATTATGCAGTGACTCGGGAGTAAGGTGATGCACATGACACCCCATTAGAAGATAAGAATGACCATACTGGGTCAGACCAAAGGTCCATCTAGCCCAGCATCCTATCTCCCAACAGTGGCCATTGCCAGGTGCTTCAGAGGCAATGAACAGAACAGGGAATCATCAAGTGATCCATCCCCTTTCACTCATTCTAAGCTTCTGGCAAACAGAGTCTAGGGACACCATCCCTGCCCATCCTGGCTAATAGCCTTTGATGGACCTATCCTCCATGAACTTATCTAGTCCTTTTTTGAACCTTGTTATAATCTTGGCCTTCACAACATTCTCTGGCAAGGAGTTCCACAGGCTGACTGTGTGTTGTGTGAAAAAATACTTCCTTTTGTTTGTTTTACATCTACTGCCTATTAATTTCATTAGGGCTCAGACATGCGAGCCTAGGGACCCAGATAACTGCTTGAGGAACACACCCAAATGGTCGAGGGAGGTGAGAGCTGCTGCTGGTGCCCAGCTAATCTGAGCTCAAAGTAAAGAAATTTGGGGCCAGGTGTAAAGCTGATGGAAAAACTCCCATTGGTTTCAACAGGCTTTGGACCAGGCTGGGGTGGAGCAAGCAAAAAGCAGATTTGACACTAGGGTCCTAACCCAATGCTCACTGAAATCAGTCGGAGCTCTTCCACTGACTACAACGGACATGAGAGTGGGGCCCTAAGGAACCTGATAGAGGATAAACAGTGAGTCAGTGGGGTGTAGCTGGTGTGCCTTTGTGGGCAAGAAGGCAGTGGCTTCCCCCTCTCTCAGGAATCATGCCTCCTTTCCATCCCAGCGCCCACTTGATAGTTAGCCCCCTCGGCCTCGGAGCCCCAGCCCGGCTCTCGAGTTGATGAGCTGTTTGTGGAGGCCTGCTGAGTCATTGGCCTTTCACAGAGTGATGAGGTTCTTTGTTCTTTACTAAACTGGTTAACTAAATGAGAGTGTCGGTTTCACCTTGCCCTGTACCTTCAGCAAGACAGACTAGCAACATTAACCCATCAGTGCTGGCCCTGGGGGTGGGCTCCCAGCGAGCAAGACAGTTTGACTGGCTTTAACAGGGACCAGAAAATTGCATTGAAGCGGAGTGTGTAACTGCCTCAAATCTCTCCAGAATTCCCCAGGAAAGAGGTCAGATTTGAGAGAGACAAGCTGCTCTTTCCCCGGCCCCCACTATCACCCTCCAGAATACTGCACAGTAAATGGATCTGGCTCCTGGAGGAATAGGACTCACATTGCAGGGAGATTCATCACTCTCCGAGAGACAGCTTATTTTATCTGCCGCAATCTTGCCCCTTCCCATCAAAGTTAAATGCCAACTTAACCTATTCTGGCTTTCTGAGCCTGTTTCTTCTACAGAGGAGGAGGCTTGGGGCCAGGTGCAAAAGTGTAGTTAGACGCAGTCTCCGCCACAAAAAGCTATGGCAACGTAATGTGATCAATCAAGTTAAATCCACAAACATCTCAGGAAAATAGGAGACGAAAGGCAAGCTGGCAAAAATGTAACCATCCGCAGAGAAATGGGGCGTTTGGTACATGCTCATGTAGCTGCTGAACGTACAGCTCACAGGTAACCAGCTGGCTGGTTCTGGGTTCCTTGATGCCTTAGAAGAGGGACAGGGTGGGGCAAGTGGCAAGAGTGGGGCCAAAGGAGCATGGCTTATTCCCACATCTGCAGAAGGGCCTGCCCCTAGTAGAAAGCCTCTGGATCTCAGGGGTGGGTGGTGATGTACAGTCCTAGGCAGCACATAAGCTGCCCATTTGGGGAGGCTAACCGCCTGCCTCACCCCTTCTGCTCAAGGCCCTGCTCCTACCCAGCCCCCGCCAGAGCCCGAGGAGCCTCAAGCCCCACACTGCGGCCAGAGGAGCCCTGGTCGGCCTGGCCGAGCTGTATTGGGCTGGCCGGCTTGCCCAAGCCACCCCGAACCCTGGCCAGCCCAAGCAGCCTGGGTGTGCCACTGCCTGGATTTGGGGAAGTTTAGCCTCTCCTTGCCTATTTGTCCTGCTGTCCATGTTTACAGTATCTGGTCCTCACTTCAAAAACTCAGGATGGAGGGAGTGATGCAGCTGTGGAGGTTATCAGGCCTCTCCCCCTCAGAAGGTGGTACTCTAGGTACCTGCTATTCCAGGGCCTGCAGATGAGCAGGAGAGAGAGCGGGCTGTGCTGGGGCAAGGTGGGTTTTCACTTCTATCATGTCATTGCATGTTTTCCTGAGACTTGCTGTGAAGTTCACCTGTCATTATGGGTTGGGCTGAACCCAGAAACCGAAACAAACTTCAGGGATTTTATGGCAAGCTCAGCACACCAGAGGGGCTTAGAAGAACATGGGAAGACATAGAATGCCTACCATATTTAATAGGTTTGTTTATTACTAAAGACTCACTGCGCAAGTGTGACGGAATCTGTGGTATACTGAAGACTCTTTTTGAATTACAAGCTATCCTCTCCACATACACTGAAACTGCTAAGAGGTCTGGTCACACTTGCAGTCTAGGGCCCTCCAAAGCAAAGCATGCAAGCAGCCTGCAGAGTCAGTCTGGAAAGAGCCAGCTTAAAGCAAAGTTTAGTGAATTGGCCCTCACTGCCTTAGGGAGCAGCCTGTTTTCTCTCTCGCTGTGTTTGGGTTCTTGTGTGTAGTCATTCTGAATTCTAAGAAATAAATTCATGTTACATTGCAACCTTCCAGACAGAGTATTTATGCTTTATCTAAATTTTCTGTCTGTCTGTTGTGAACATAACAGAATCCATCCAAAAGTAAAGGCAAATCTGGGTGGTAAACTTAGAATAACAGAATTATAGAATATCGGGGTTGGAAGGGACCTCAGGAGATCATCTAGTCCAACCCCCTGCTCAAAGCAGGGCCAGTCCCGAACGAAATCATCCCAGTCAGGGCTTTGTCAAGACTGACCTTAAAAACCTCTCAGAAAGGATATTCCACCACCTCCCTAGGTAACCCATTCCAGTGCTTCATCGCCATCCTAGCGGAAAAGTTTTTCCTAATAGCCAACCTAAACCTCCCCTACTGCAACTTGAGACCATTACTCCTTGTTCTGTCATCCGGTACCAGTGAGAACAGTCTAGATCCATCCTCTTTGGAACCCCCTTTCAAGTAGTTGAAAGCAGCTATCAAATCCCCCTCATTCTTCTCTCCTGCACATTAGCAATCCCAGTCCTCCTCAGCCTCTCCTCCTAAGTCCATGTGCTCCAGCCCCTAATCACTTTTGTTGCCCTCCACTGGACTCTTTCCAATTTTTTTCACATCCTTCTTGATAGTGTGTCCCAAAACTGGACACAATACTCCAGATGACCCTCACCAATGTCAATAGAGGGAATGACCACATCCCTCAATCTGCTGGCAATGCCCACTTAATGCAGCCCAATATTCTGTTAGCCTTCTTGGCAACAAGGGCACACTGCTGACTCTATCCAGCTTCTCCTTCACTGTAACCCCTAGGTCCTTTTCTGCAGAACTGCTGTCTAGCCATTCGGTCCCTAGTCTGTAACAGTGAATGGGATTCTTCCATCCGAAGAGCAGGACTCTGCATTTGTCCTTGTTGAACCTCATCAGATTTCTTTTGGCCCAATCCTCTAATTTGTCTAGGTCCCTCTGTATCCTATCCCTACTCTCCAGTGTATTTACCACTCCTCTCAGTATCGGTGTCATCTGCAAACTTGCTCAGAGTGCAGTCCACACCATCCTCCAGATCATTAATGAAGTTATTGAACAAAACTGGCCCCAGGACTGACCTTGGGTCACTCCACTTGATACTGGCTGCCAACTAGACATGGAGTCATTGATCAGTACCCGTGAGCCCAACGATCTAGCCAGCTTTCTATCCACCTTATAGTCGATTCATCCTTCTTTAACTGCTGCAAAATACTGTGGGAGACCATATCAAAACTTTGCTAAAGTCAAGGAATATCAAATCCACTGCTTTTCCCTCATCCACAGAGCCAGTTATCTCCTCATAGAGGCAATCAGGTTGATCAGGCAGATGACTTGCCCTTGTGTGAATCCATGCTGACTGTTCCTGATCACTTTCCTCTTCTGAAGTGCTTCAAAACTGATTCTTGAGGACCTGCTCATGATTTTTCAGGAACTGAGGTGAGGCTGACTGGCCTGTAATTCCCTGGATCCTCCCTCTTCCCTTTTAAAAGATGGGCACTATATTAGCCTTTTTCCAGTCTTCCGGGATCTCCCCTGATCACCATGAGTTTTGGCCAGTCTGCAATCACACATCCGCCAACTCTTTACACCCTCGGACGCAATGCATCTACTCCATGGACTTGTGCTAGTCCAGCTTTTCTAAACAGCCCCAACCACTTCTTTCTCCCACAGAGGGCTCATCACTGCCTCCCCATACTGTGCTGCCCAGTGCCGTAGTCTGGAGCTGACCTTGTTTGTGAAGACAGAGGCCAAAAAAGCATTGAGTACATTAATTTTTCCCAGCCTCTGTCACTAGGTTGCCTTCTCATTCAGTAAGGGGCCCCACAGTTCCCTGACCTTCTTTGTTGCTAACATCCTGTAGAAACCCTTCTTGTTACTCTTAACATCCCTTGCTAGTTGCAACTCCAGTTGTGATTTGGCCTTCCTGATTTCACTCCGGCATGCCTGAGCAATATTTTTATACTCCTCTCTGGTCATTTGTCCAATCTTCCACTTCTTGTAAGCTTCTCTTTTGTGTTTAAGATCAGCAAGGATTTCTGTTAAGCAAGCTCGTCACCTGCCATATTTACTATTCTTCCTACACATCGGGATGGTTTGTTCCTGCAACCTCAATAAGGATTCTTTAAAATACAGCCAGCTCTCCTGGACTCCTTTCCCTCTCATGTTATATTCTCCCAGGGGATCCTGCCCATCAGCTCCTTGAGGGAGTCAAAGTCTGCTTTACTGAAGTCCAGGGTCTGTAGTCTGCTGCTCTCCTTTCTTCTTTGTGTCAGGATCCTGACTCAACCATCTCACAGTCTCTGCCTCCAGGTTCCCATCCACTTTGCTTCCTCTAATAAATTCTTCCTGGTTTGTGAGCAGCAGGTCAAGAAGAGCTCTGCCCCTAGTTGGTTCCTCCAGCACTTGCACCAGCAAATTGTCCCCTAACTTTCCAAAAGCTTCCTGGATTGTCTGTGCACCACTGTATTGCTCTCCAGCAGATATTCAGGTGATTGAAGTCTCTAATGAGAATTCAGGGCCTGCACTTAGTAACTTCTGTAAATTGCTGAAGAAAACCTCGTCCACCTCATCCCCTGGTCTGGTGGTATAGTAGACTTCCCACTATGACATCACCCTTGTTGGTCACACTTCTAAACGTAGTGCAGAGACTCTCAGGTTTTTCTGCGATTTCACACAGGAGCTCGAGCAATAATACTGCTCTCTTATTTGGGTACGTCTAGACTACCTGGCCGTACGGGGGTAGCGATCGATTTCTCAGGGATCGATATATCGCATCTCATCTAGATACGATATATCAATCCCCGAATGCACTCCCGTCGACTCCGGAACTCCAGCAGCGTGAACGGCGGTTGCGAGTCGACAGGGGGAGCCACGGACATCGATCCCGCGCCATGAGGATGAGAGATAAATCGATCTAAGATACGCAACTTCAGCTATGTGATTCCCCCCCCCCGCCCCAGTGTAGACCAGCCCTTACATGCAATGCAACTCCCCCACCTTTTCTGCCCTGTCTGTCCTTCCTGAACAGTTTATATCCATCCATGACAGTGGTCCAGTCATGTGAGTTATTCCACCAAGTACCCCTTGGTGTGAAGGGCCAGTCCTCTGCAGCAATTAAACACTGGATGGAGGCTGTGCTGGGCAGCAGAGATACCTGTGCGCCAGGGAATGGGGCTCCGGGCTGAGCACATATAGTCTGTGGAGGAAGATACCAGTGGGAGACTCCAAGGAAAAGGCAGGAGGTCCAGTGACAACAATACCCAGCATGCCGGTTGCATAGGCTGAAGCAGCTGCTCTGCAGGATTGGGGAGTACCCTGGCCTTGGGTTAGGATGGTGAATCTCACATGTCCGCAGACAGAACCCCAGACCACGAGGGACTGTCACAAAGCACCTGCCCCATGGGCTGGAGACTAAGGCTGCCCAAATTACAAGCTGAGCCGTGGCTGGGTTGAATCAGTTCCTCTGATATAAAAGGAGGCAGGAATCTATAGGGGACAGGGTGTGTAACTAAGACTGCCAAAGGCAGGAAGTCTGGAAAAAAACAGGTGAACACTCTGTAGGCAGCAGAGATGTGCACGGGAGAAAGCGGGGGCATAGAACTGCTGGTGTGGGGGGGGTGGTTGGGGTAAATGAGCTGTTCCAACCCCTGGGGAGAGCCTGCTCCACCTGCCCTGGGATGGCTGGGGGAGGGAGGAGAGCCAGCTCCTCGGTTCCAGTGTGGGGTGGGAGGTGACATCTCCCCCGGGCGCCAGACCCATGGTGGGGAGAAGCAGCTCCCCTGGCTGCGAGGGGCACAGAAAATGCCCCTCCAAAACTGGCTGAATTTTCATTCCTGTGCATGTCGCTGGTAAGCAGGGAGGCTTGGGATAGAATGACTGACCGACGGAGCGGCTGACCTGGGGAGGAGAGGACTGGGAGAAAGGCTGCGAGTTTGTGTTTAGTTTTTCAAAGACTTTGTGTTATGTGGGCCGCGGGGTGAGAGACTGACCTGGAGTTGGGGCCTGGAGGGCCAGACGACTAAATAAATGAGCTCCCCCATGGGGATTTGTTTGAATTTCTTTTTGTACGGGGTGAGTCCTTAATGGGCTCTGAATAGGAGAAAGTGGGGCGGGGCATTGCAGAGGCACACCTGGCCAGGAGGGGGTACTGGAGAGGCGGGTGCCTGGGCCACAGGCAGGCTCTGCTCAGCATATCCTGTTGGAGGCACTGCCCAGGCAAAGGTGGCTTTCTGCCTCGATCCTGCCAGCTCCTCTGCCATGATGTGACTGGCCTGGGTGGAGTAGGAAGGACGATCTAGTGGTTAGGGCACTGGGTTTGGAGTCAGGTGACCCATGTACAATTCCCAGCTCAGCCGCAGACTTCTTGGGTGTCCTTGGGCAAGTCACTTAGTCTCTTTGTGCTTCAGTCTCCCACTTGCTAACTGCAAGATGATTGTGAGATAAAAATCTGTCAATGAGGATGAGAAGGTGAGTCAGAGACTATGGTACTGAGAGCCGTGGAAGTACTTCACTAGATGTATTTCACAGAGTCCTTACCCTGAAAGCACTGCAGACAGTGAATGGAAGGAGAATCAGAGGTACAGAGAGATGCGTTACACAGCAGGTTCAGAGCCAGAATTCAAATCCAGGCCTCGTGACTCCCAGTCCAGTACTCAGTTCACCAGACTCCACTGCCTCTGTGTGCTGTGGTTAAGTGACTTTAGATTTCTCTCCCATGCACATCTGCAGTACTTTTTGGGTGGAGTAAATTGAAAACCAGTAAGTGAATCTGATAACTGAGGTCTGCTTGCAAAAACACAAGTGGATGTGCAGGGAGCGGTGGAGGGAAGAGGGGTTGTACCATCGACAGGCTCACCCACGAGCTATCTACAGAGGCTGCCTCAAAGAGGACACCGAACCAAGTGGCCACCCGGCCTGCCTTCAGACGGCCCGCCCCGAATCATGCCGCCACCTCCACGAGGACTCGGAGGGGGCAACACCAACCGCTACGACCAGCAGCAGCTCCAAGATACGAAAACTCTACAGAACAAAGCACCGCCCCAAGGCTATTTCAGGAGGTCCTCAGTGGTCCCCGTCTACTGCACGATCCCGCCGAGGCCTCTACAGCTACTTCATCGGAGTGGTTGTGCGGCATGCAGGAACACACTCCCCGGCCCGGAGGCTCAGCCCCCCTGCCCCACGCATCGATACAGACAACCTAGAGCGGCTGATTCACTCAAGAGGTGGCAGCCAGGCTGTCCAGACAAGAACCCGTGCCGGAAAGACGGCTCCCTACAGCCATACAGGAATGGAGCCCAGGCTGGCCTCGTGCTCTCCGGCATCTTTAACCTGTGCCGGCCTTTGCAGGTCTCCCCACCTCCTGGAGAGGCCATGACATCTGATCCAACAAAGGGCAAGCGAGATGAACCAGCAACTGGAGACCCATCTCCCTCTGCTCCACCATGTACAACATACGCGGCTGCTCGGCAGCCGGATCACGGAGTGCGGGCAACACCGGGGGGCCTCATCGCCTGGCCCCGAAGAGGCTTCATGCCGTCAGACGGGTGTCTACGAGCACAACTTCCTGCTCAGACCATCCTCCAGATGACCACGAGGGCGCGGAAGCAGTGCGCGTAGCGTGGCTCGACCTGTCCAACGCCTTCGGGCCATCCCCCACCACCACATTTTCAAACTGTACGGGAGTTCGGGATGCCAGAGACCTTCCTTTGCCTGATCCGGAACTCTACGAACACTGCAGCACCACCATCCGTTTTCGGTCCGAAGAGGAACCGCCGGGATCCCAATCCACAGCCGGTGTAGCAGGCGTGCCCCGCTCCCTGCACCAATCTCTTCAACCTCGCATGGAGCACGCTCCTGCAGGTGATCTCCACGGCGCTGACCGGCTTCGACCTGACGGCAAGAGGAGTGAGGTGCCTATGCGGTCTGACCTGCGTTCCTGATCGCGGACGACCCGAGAGGGTCCAGGTATGGCTCAACACCATCGGGAGAGCGCTGACTGGACGGGTCTCCGCTTCAATGCAAAAAGTGTGCATCCTCCACGTGTGACGGGAGCAAGAGGACTCGGTGCTGGCGACGGAGTTTCAGATCAGGGAGATCCCGTTGTTCCTGAGCCTGAAGGGCAGCGGTCACCAACCCCCTTGGCCGCCGACGGGCGTCCGCGTCCGGCAACCCCGGGACACCTATCGGGATCCTTGCAGGACGCTACCCAAGATCGACGCATCTCCTGCTTGCGCCCCCTGCAGAGTCAGCCTCAACCTTACCTGATCCCCACATCGCCTTCGTCTGAAGGTTCTGCGTGCATCAGGTGCTCTCCTCACAAGGCGGACATACCCCCATCCCGGCAAGCTGGTCGGCAGAGAAGGTGGCGCTGTCCCTGCCGAGAGCCCAGCAACGAGACGTCATTCATCTTGCCCACAGGCACCAGTGGCACCAATGTCCCCCGCATGGGAGACCTCTGTGACATTGCGGTCATCACGCACGCCTTCGCGCTCCTGATGTGCCTGGCCGCCCACCCAGCTAGTCCCGGCGACCGCCCTGCGCACCATCGTTGAGAGATGAATCGGCAGGCCACCCTCTAGCCAGGATGTGAGCACTTTCCTGAGCGGCCCCTGGAAGGTGAATTGCCCGCAAACGGGGTGACATCGCCTCGTGTGGTCCCGCTCCCGCAATTGCCATGCGCCGATAGGGCGAGGCTGGGCTGCGCTGGGTATGGAGCGAGGAGCGGCAGGAGCTGGGATTCTTGGTGCCGCGATCGAGACGGAGGCAGCATCACCATCACCCTGAGCCAGGGCTTGCTGGAGAAGTCCTGAAGGCCGCCGTCCACGCGCTCTATGGTGACATCCTGAGGAAAACACGACCCAGGGGGCAAGGCCTTTGTAGGTGACCAGCACGTTGGACTCCAGAACCAATTCCTCCCCGTGGGCAGCTTCACCCCCGTTCGCCGACTGGCGGTTTCATACACCGCGCCCGGCTGACTGCTGTCTCACTACATGGAGCCATCGTCACGGGAACCGGACAAGCGCCGCCAGGAACGTGCGGGTACAACCCTGGAGACCCGCCCCATGTCCTGTGCAGCTGCAAGCCCCACGCCAGAGCCTGGCAGCTGCCACCACACGCCGTCCAGGACCAGCACTCAGTTGAAGGCCTATCGCCCCATTACTCTGCGGTGAGATTGCAAGTCAACGCACCATCCCCGGCACGACAGCCCGCTGCGCCCAGACATCGTCGTCACGGCGAGGGCGGAAAAGATTCCTCGCTGTCCACGTGACGTCCCGTTCAAGACAGGACCCTGGCGTTCCGCAACGCCGAGCCCGTAAACTCGAAAAATACGCCCCTTGACTGACACCTTGCGGGCAAAGGGCTAGCGACGGGTTTCCCTGACGCCCTGATCGCTCGGGCACTAGGCGCCTGAACCCCTGTAACGAATGTTGTACTTAGGGCCTGTGGGGTGGGCCGTCGCTATGCGCGACCATGAGACGGTTTGATGGTCTTGGACACTATCCAGTGGTCTAGGGACATTTCATTGAACACATCACTGGCCCCACGCCAATATCAGGAGTGAGTTGTTGTGGCTTCAGCATCCACGAGGGGGAGGGGAACCCTTAAACCCCTACTAACTAAATATCCCCTGAGTCCTGACCCACCCCCTGGATTCCACCATGTGAGGGTCATCCTGTCCTCATTACCCGGCCCGCCTACTCTAATCATGGCTATGTGTAACCCATTACTATAGCGATGTACCTCCACTGCTCCCCTACTGTATCTTCCACCCACCGTACCCGCATTGGAGCATACAGACTGTATATTTATATGCTAACCAATAACCAATACCAGCGTCCCCCTATACTCTGTATGTTACCCCGATGTAATAAACTGGCGCATCAAACTCTGTGTATTCTCTTTAATTTAAATATTCTCTATAACATTTAACTCTATTCTCTGCACAAAGATTTAGCACTCAACTATCAGAATGGTCCCTACTAATTTTAACCTCTCTATTCTGGGTCACCTGCGGCCATAAAGATTCTTCTCTGTGTACTTGCGTTGTGGCATTAGTAATGTAATGAGAGCTGCAAGAGGTTGTTCTTGGTTATCCAGAATTATCCCTGAGAAATAAGTACTCAGTGCTCCAGCCCAGTAATTTCAGCTCTCTTGTGATTTCACACTCTTAGTGATCTCAGCACATAGTAGGGAGCCCACTGCTAATGTACCATTTGCCCAAGTGAGTTCAGCTCATGACCTGTATATAGAGTCTTAGGGAATAAAAAGTCAACTCTGACATTCCACAGTGGAGAGGGGACTGGACTCTGGCTCCACAAGGGGACTGCACCACCAGCCATTACCTGTCCCACCATCTCTCAATTCATGGGTTTGAACCCATGTCCTTGTCTAGCAATACCACCAACTGAGGTTGAGTCATTTCTGTCACAGAAGCGTCCCACAGCTCCCATTCACACAATCATGGGTGCAAACTTTTTTTTCCTCCTGCCCCAATACACAAAGAATTGGGATCCAGAGGCTGTTTAAAATTCCTCCTCCAAGCTGCTGTTGGGCTATGGCTAAGTTGCGAGGTGGATGCAATTGGAAATCTGTCCACACCTTTTGAGATTCTTGACATTCTTTCCACACTCCCTACAATTCACCACCAGATGTCAGGATACAGCTCATCCTGACTCTGCTTACATAGATTTACAAATGATACCTCATAAGGTATGCCTTGTACAAAATGTATCATAGACCTGTGAAAAGGGTGAACATAAGGGTACAGACTCACCCTTATGCAGTGTATTTCATACCACAGAGGACATGAGTTTTCATTGTAAAACAATGGTCACGAACCAGTTGATCACAATCAACTGGTCAGTCCTAGAGGATCTCCCAGTCAATCATGATATCAGGCAGCACAGCGGGGCTGCTGTGAAGACAGGCTCCCTGCCTGCCTCGGCCCAATGCCTCTCCCAGAAGCACGCTGCTCCAGCCTGCAAGCACTGCCCTTGCAGCTCCCATTGGCCAGGAATGGGGAGCTGTGGCCACTGGGAGTGGAGAGGGTGGTGCTTGCAGAAAGGGACAGTGTGCAGAGCCACATGCCGCCTGATATCCTCCCGGAGCCAGCACCCCATGCCTTCTCCTCTACCCAAGCCCCAGCCCTGAACCCCCTCTCAGAACCTGTACCCCAACACCCTGCCCCAGCCCTGACACCCCTCCAAGAGCCAGCAGCCCATACCCACTCCTGCACCCCAACACTCTGTCCCAGCCCTGACCCCCACTCCCAGAGCCAGCACCCTGTACCCCCTCCTGCACCTCAACACTCTTCCCAGGCCCAGAACCCCCTTCTGAACCCTAGGCCCACTTGATATTTCCTGAAAGAAACCGCACTTGATAAATGCCTGCAACAAAAGAGGAGTTTCAGTTCAGATGTAGCAGCTGCTTTGTGCCGCATCGTAAGTCTCTAAGGTCTGCAAGCAAACTATGATCCAGCCATCCAGGCTTAGTATAAAGTCCCCCTTTTTCATACCAGATCATGGTGTTAGGAGGAAACATATGTTCTAGAGGGTCTGGAATGTCTCCACAATAAGTTTTTGTAATTTTATTTCATTGCATGATGCTACAGAAAAATGTTGCTGCGGTTGGAGCCCAATGTCATTTGGCTTTATGGAAGGTTTTTTGACAGCTCATGTCGCTTTCTGAATAAACAGAGCCTAGATCATTGTTATTCAGGGGAATAACAAAATTACAATGCACAATGTCAACCCTCGGAATACGTGCTCCTATAAATTAAAATGATGAGTCTGGTCTCTGCTGAGGGTATCATTTATGATTCAAAGTCGATAAAGTACTAGAGTCCGATTTTCCCATCCAGTCCGTTAATGAATGCGGTTATGGTTTGGGAAAGCTGAGACAGTCCCCATTTAAAAGGAGGTTATGTCTGCAGGTCAGAATATGGAGCAAACCGGAGAGGAAGTAATAAGTAGCATTAGGTGGACCCAGATGTCCATGAGCAGTTGCTGTAACAATGTGGTGGGGACGGAGCGTCCCTTTAGTTTTACATACAACAAATGATTGTTCCATGCAGTGGTCAATGTGTCACTCTGAGTTGAATGTTACTAATGGGTTACATCTTATGAGCTACCCTTTGTGAGGGTAGTAGAGAGCACAGGGGCTCCTCTATCTCTACTGCCCCCGGGATACGTGTGCTGCAAGCCCTTCTAGAAGCTGGTCTTCTGCAGGATAAAAGCCCACTACTGCTACCAGCTTATGAAGTTACATCAAGTGGAAGAGGATTGTGTTGCAGCATTGGAAGTGCTAGATTTGAACCCACTTGCTGATCCCTATGGGGGATTGTTCCTTACATGAAAGTTGAGGCTGGTCGGACTCCCAGGGCTTCAGAGCTGCACTTACAGCCCCAGGCAAGGCGAGAATCTTGGCCCTACTGAATGCTGCATGAGTGCTGGCAACACTGGATAATGAGAAGGTCCCTCCCTGAGCCCCAAGGCATAACAGTGCCACCACTGCACCTCCTTGGAGTGGGTCCAGCTCGTGGGCTCTGTTCTGGAGCTCTATAGAGCAGCAGAACCTGAGGTCAGATGAATTGAGTATTTTGGCTGAAATAATAACTGACCTTGATCTCTCCTGTACTTGAGCCAAACACAAACTCAACCTGTTTTTCAGGTTTAAAAATGCCTGGATAACTCCCCTCAAGCATGGTAGATTTCCATGTATCTTCCCCTCCTTGGATCACACATGTTCGAAGCAGGAAGCTGCATTTTCTCTCTTTCCGGTTCTTTTCTCTCTCCCCATGGTTGCGTATCTCGCTTGGTCTTAAAGAAAACAGACACCAGTAACACCCAGCTCATCAAAACTAATCTTTCATCTCTTCCCTTTCCTCTCTTCAAAAGAAAAACGAGTCCATTTTATACCATGCGTAATACCACCGAAACAACTGTCAGGCGGTTTGCCTATCGAAGACTTTCTGTAGCCAAAGGGAACAAGGGAAAGTCTTACCATGAAAGCCTTAGTTACTACTTTACATCGCAAAAGATTAACTGCTTCTCCTCCTTTCTCTGTCTCTCTTATAAAAGATTCATTTGTTGATGCTGGTTGTTTCAAGGGGTGTGGCCGGTGATAACTGTCCTGGACATCCTTTTTTTTAAACCTATCTCATAGAACTGGGAGGGACCCCAAAAGATTATCAAGTCCAGCCCCCTTTCTTCACTAGCAGGACCAAGTTCTGATTTTGCCCCAGATCCCTAAGTGGCCCCTCAAGGATTGAACTCACCACCCTAGATTTAAGTAGGCCCATGCTCAAACCACTGAGCTATTCCCCCTGAATCCTAGTGAGGTGTTTAATGCTGTGACAGTGAGCAAGGGTTTCATCAACATGCCTTGCTGGCCCTGTGAGCCTGACTGGTGAAAAGTGTTATATAACAGCAAAGTATTATTGATTATCTACAACAGCCCCCAGAAGCTGGCAAAAGACACGGGGAACAGAGACGAGCCCTCTGGGTGCAGGGGGAGGGGAGCAAGCTGATCGGCATGGCCTGGATACGTCGGAGAAGGGATTACATAGAAGAGACACCAGGGGCCAGAGGGGGAGCAATGGGATTCATAGGGACTGCTCAGCCTCTTGACAGTGAGCTGTGCACCAGGCCTGCCCCCCCAACAGCCTTCCCCTGTTGATTGTGGCATGTCCTGTCATATCTCTGGCAGCAAGGAGCCCCGGGGCCAGCGGCTGTTTTCTGGCTTTATCTCCCATGGATGGACGTGGCAGACAATTTGTGCAGACTGGTAGCTTCCTGGCTCTTTGCCAGGTTTTAATGGTGTTTCGCGTCCTGCAGGGCAGCCAGGGTCTCTCCCCAGATACCATGTTGTTGCCTCTGCACGGAGGGTTGGAGCCTGCAGCAGTCAGGCAAGCGAGGCACCGGGGCTTGCGGCTGTGGGGACAGGACAAGGATTTCATCATCATTCTTTACCCTCCTTTTCTAACCACAGACGCTGCTGCTAGCAGCAGACTTCACTGCCTGTGTACCGGGCGGCCTCATGCTGCCGATCATCTCCCTACACCTTGTCTGCAGACACAGTCCACCCAACACAATGAGCTCAGGCCTTCCGCACTGGTATTGACACCATCAGGCTGGCTGAGCCTCCTTGCTCCCACCGAGGCTGGGTTTTGGCTGGATCTTTCCCAACGGTCAGCGAGGGTTTTTCAACAGTCTTAAGAAGTGGCTTCGCTTCGGCCAAGATCCCTTTGAATCCACAGTCATTGCTGTGACTTGAATTTCCATCAAGGGTTTGATCCCTGCATGATTCTTTGCTGCACCATTAGGCGGCAAAGCTCATGCTTGGGTGCCTAAAGCTGGTCACCTATTTCCTCCAGATATACGCACCTGACGTAAAGCTTTAGTGTAGTTGCAAGAAAAGAGGTAGCTAAAACCTAACCGCTGTGGTGTTTCAGGCTGGGCAGTGGCATGGCAGGTGTGCAGAGGTCCCTGTACTCTGAATTGGGTTTAGGTGAGGATGATGTGGGGGTGAAAAGCAGAAGTGCCACTCAAATGCATTGTTGATGATCCTGTACACAGAGCCCACACTGGGTTCTAATGGTTATTGACTGTAATGATTCTGATAGTTTTGTAAAGGGGTAGAGGAGCGAGTAAACTCCATATCCCCCAAATGAGACATGAGTAAGCACAGGTCACCCAGGTCTTCCCTCCACCCTACTACTGCTCTATGGCCCAGCGTTTCAGAAGAGTTCAGCAATCGACAACTCCTCTTTACATACATGACTGAGCAGGCACATCTGGAAAATCTGGGTGCTGAGCATTTGAAAATCTGGCCCTGCAAGTAGATTTAGGAGCCTAACTTTAGGTATCCTAGAAGAGCTCATTTCCAGAGAACCCAACTGATTTCTTCTTACTGTCACACCAAAACTTGGTTTCAAACTTCGTCCTTTTCCTTGTAAACATTGCTCATAACTACCAGCCTTTCAGATGTTTTTAAAAAACATTTCCTCCTGCTTTTTCTTCTGGTTTTAGCCCCTGATTTGAAATCCTGATTACAACCTCCCTCCTCTGCCACCTTTACTGCAACTGAATAATTTCAGACTATAGAACATTCTAATGAAAAATCCTGTTTCCCAGGCAGAGGGCAGCTGAGGGGCCCCGTATGCCTGCACTCACAGTCAGGAGACTAGCATTCAGATGGCGCATTTCACTGTTCATTAAATTGCTGACAGTTCAATATTCTATCCAGTGATAGAATTGTGAGCTAAATTCTGACCCCCGATCTGCCCCTGGGGGAGGAGGATGAGGAGGAACACAGGGTGTAAAGGAGCCATTCTACACCTTGCACTGGTGGAACTGACCATTCTGGTGGCCATTCTAAACCATGGAGCCTGATTCTCCTCTCACAGCAGGGAGGAACTCCTTGGTGAGAGCGAGCATACTTCTACACTGCGATAAAAATCTGGCTGTACTAAGTCTCGGAGCCCAGGTCTGATGTGGGGCTCGGGCTGCCGGGCTAAAAATTGCTATGCAGACATTCTGGCTGTGGCTGGAGCCTGGGCGCCAAGACCCAAGCCCCTGGAACAGTTTCAGAGCCTGAGTCCAACCGTTCACACTGGAAATTTTAACCCTGCAGCCCTAGCCCCACAAGCTGGAGTCTTTGACTGAAGTTCAGATGTACCCCCAGAGGAGGGTCAGGCTCCTGGGCTGCGCTGCAGGTCTGCATGAGAAGAAATGGAGATGATGCCTAGGAGAAACAAGTGTGCTTTACTCATCAGCTGTTTTTTCATGTCATGTGCCCGCTCCACTCCCTGGTTTGAAACAAAACAAAAAAACCCCACCACACACACTTTCCAGCATAGCCATGGGATGAGCCGGAATGCAGCGGTTCTTGGACATTCATCTGCTTTCCTAGGGAGGGCTCTCTGGGGTGGAGCTGTGAGCACCTGCAGCTCCCTGTGAACCTAGGGGGTACGTCCAGCACCTGCAGCCTTGCCTATCTTCCCTCCAGCCAGCCACATATTGCACTAATGGAATGGAAAGCAGGGGCCGAATGTCTAGTGGGTGAAGGATCCAATGGAAAATGTCTCTTTTATAGAGAAAAGCAATTGTGTGATCCATCTTGGTTGTCACGTGGCTACAGAAACTAGTTGCACACTCTGTGGAATGAAGCATTGGGTTGAACTGTGGCAGAAGTGCAAAGACAGACATTTATTATGACTGACTATCTGCATCATGGTAGTGCCTAGAGGCCGGCCAGTCTGGAGCAGCACTGTGGAGGGCACCCTGCAGACACAGAATGGATGGCAGAGCCTGCCCTAGGGAGCTTACATTCAAATGTAACCCTTCTGCCAGGTGGGGCCAGCAGCAACAGGTGCTGGGTTCAGTGTCTAGGGTTTCCTTTTCAAGAATACAACATAGAACTGGCTCGAGCCCCCACCCAGTGACCTGGGACAATTACACACCACCCTCTGGGCGCCTGTAAGAGGCAATGTTTCCCCTCTCACAAGCACAGAGTCTGAGTGTAGCAAAAACTGTTTATAAAAGGAGGGAAGTAACTCAGCATTAATTTGGGAAAACACTACAACCAGGGCTCATAAATATAAACCATGAGCAAAAGTCCATCCCCCTCTCCCCAAGTAAGTTGGGCAGTGTCCTTTTCCCCTCAGGTTCTTAAGTCCAGCAACCTAAAAGTCCCTTTAACGTGCCCATCCCTCCTCTGCACCCCACTCACAGTTGCAGTCCTTTGCCAATGCAGTCCCAGAGTTCAGAGGTTCATCTGCAGAGTTCACCTCCCACCCTGTATAGAAGGTGTGGGGGCAGGGTAAGAAGGCACCTTACACACTCCATTACTCAGGCACTTGCCCATTACCCCCAACAGCTGATTGCCACACCTCTCTACACAGCTCTGCTCCAGCCCTCTCCACAAACCAGGACATCTTCAGGACCCCCACTTAACACAGCTCCCAGTAATTTCAGCTCTTACTGGGGGAACCTCACTGCTAGTGCATGCTCAGTAAGGATGAAATTGAACCTGGAGGCCAAGGCCCCTTCTCTCTCAGCTCATTGAGACTTTGGAACCCATATCCCCTGCCTAGTGAGTGCTAATCCGTTGAGAGTGAGTCCCTCCATTGGGGGTATGGCAGGTACAGTTTTGCTGCCCTCGGTTCACACAACAAGGATAACAACCCTTTATTACTCCTGTCCCAATAACAAGGAGACTGGGGATTCAACACCAGCCACGTGTGATAATTTGGACAAGCAATCCTATTATGCTGAGCACCTAGGTGGGTGGGTGTGTTCATGCAAATAAGATCAGCTCCTGCAGTCTTTTTCCACAACTCACCACTAGATGTCAGGGAAGAGTTCATTCAGACTCTGTTTACCCAATAATGCCTTCAGAATAGTGCATCCAACCCAGCTTTCTACCTGTTTCTCCTGCATAACAGAACGTCTAGGACTTTTCAAGTCCCCAGCCCTGCATGCACTTGTGTCCATGCTTAACGGTACATGTAAGCAGTCTTCCTGAGCATTTGTATGGTTGGGGAGAATTCACTGGGAGTAAAGATACACAGGTGGGTGAGTGTTTGCAGGATCAGGGCATAGCTCTTAACGTAGGCTCTGATTCAGGAAAACATCCCTAGTCTGGAAGAGCACATGCTTTACTTTGAACACGTGTTTAAGCTCTGTTGTAGTCAATGGGACTGAAGCATGTGATAAAGTGCTTTTTGGAATCAGTGCCTTACTGTGCAGTGAATAGATTTACCGTCACCATGCTCATCCTGAGCAACATTCTTGGCTTTCCCGCTGCCTCTGCCTCTGTCCCACTTCCTAGATGCCTGATAAGATGTACAGACTCAAACACGCTCTGAGCCACTGCACTCTTTCCATTTCCCATCTTGTGTCCTCATTAATTTTTACTTGCTTCATATTTTTCCACTCTTCTGTCAGCCAGCCCCTCATTACGCATATTTCATACAATTTGGTTCAGGAGACTAAGTAGCACATTTGGTGGTAATGATGAGCAATGTTGCCGTTTGATTTCAGTCTTATTATTTAATGACCCCCTCACATCCACAGAATATGTTTGTTTGGAGGGATCTAGGTGCATTGATTTATACAGTGCGTGGTAAGAGCATCTCTTGCCCACTGAAATTTGCAAGCAGTTTATGGCCTGGTGCTGCAGAATAGATGAAAACCAA
Organism: Chelonoidis abingdonii; assembly: GCF_003597395.2. NCBI lineage: Eukaryota > Metazoa > Chordata > Testudines > Testudinidae > Chelonoidis > Chelonoidis abingdonii. Next base: position 127,335,964 of record NC_133774.1, read on the forward strand.
GAGCCAGTTTCAGATTTAAAATTTTTATTAAAGCTAATGGTTAAAAAAATTATATAATAGATAGGTTGGGAAAATAGTGTCTGTACATGCGGGTATAGTTCTTAGATTATCCACAAAAACAAAATTTGTTTTTAAAAGTCATATGATACATAGAGTACATAATCAGCAATAACCCAAATTTAGGTGAATAGACTTAACAATACAGTTTAGATATTAGAATCTGAATACTCGGGTTCATCACTCATGAAAAATTGCACAGAGATTTGATTGTGGAAATCAAAATATGTCAATGAGTGGAGATTGTCCCTCAGTAATTGAGAATTAGATTGGTTGTCCATTTAGAAAATACAGTCCCCAAGGAAAGTATTTGTTACTTTCCTGACTGCGCTTCTCATGGGCACTCCAGCTCACCCTCCTGGTATTGCCCATGTCCAGTGAGCTGTTCTATGTAGATGGCCCTCAACCACCTGATTGCATCTGACACGGTGAGTTGCTGCATCAGCCGAGCGTAGCATTGACCAATTCCGCATTCTCTCAGCACTCGCTCGTTACTGGGGTCCCATGCGCCTAAGCTAAGTGCTTGGACCTGGTAACCCTTAGCTCTCAAGGTTTTGGCCAGAGCGGCATATTTCTCTACCTTTCGAGCTCGGGCATCGTGGAAGGCTGAGGTCCTGCTATCATTGGCTAGGTGATTATATTTATGACTCTAAGTATTTGTTCATATGGTGAGAATAGAACAGTGAAAGCAACTGCATGACTACAGTTGGCTCTTATGGTCTCTCATCCAGTCTAGAGCAGAAGAGGTAGCCATATGAATGGCTGCTCCCCCTCCAGGATGAGCATAAATTGGGAAATTTTCCGTGTCTGACAGTTTGCACCACATCACTGTCGCAGTTCAGTGATTCCCTCACTTTCCATCTATGGAGTGAATAGTTGCATCTTCCATGTCAGGTGCAGATATAATTTAGAGCTGTCCATATATGCCTTGGGGAGGAGAAGCCCGGCATTTGCACAGTTGAGTCATCGATTCGATTTTGGTTTGGTATGTTGGCAGCTTTCAGACCATCCTCTGTCAAAACCCTTGTCGTCCAGAAGGATGGCTTCAGAGTGAGACCAGAAGGGTTTTTGATGTTAGTCAGTGGCGAGAGGAGTGTTCTGGGTCATGATGGGGCAATAGTGTGGGATTTGCCATGATCGTTATGTACTCCCTAACCATTGTAGTGTCACTCAGATCTTTGCTGGCGCAATGTTAGCCAATACTGATAGTCATGGACGTGGCGTTGATGTGAGGGTGCTGCTAATTATGTGAAGACCGGCATTAAGTATTTACGATTTATGGGCCACGTCTGATACGAGCTGCACACAGGAACCATTTGCACTTATATGCTTTAGGCAACTTATAAGCAATACTTCATATTTTAATGAGTACTAGATAGCACCCTTTCTATTAATGCCTGTATGTATTATTACCCCTTTCCCCCAGAGTGGCTAACCATAACTCAGAGCTTGAAGGCTGATCCAGTTAAGAGAAGAAATTGTGAGAGTTAGGTATTTCTATGATGTGGTTTTGTTTATTTACAAAGAACACACACAAGGCTGTGTTTGCTTGGCTTTCTGGCTGCTTCTGTCTCTGTCCTACTTCTTACGTGCCCAGACAATGCCCAGTCAAGCCTCTGCCCACACAGCTCTGATTCCTGACCAGCCTTGGATGTGTCTTTGGTTTGGAGTGGAGGCCACTTAACTGTTTCAACCACCTAATTACGGTAGTTTTTCTACACCTATCTGTAAGGCAGCAGTTATACCTGACCCGTCACAATGAGTTTAACTCAACCCATAACAATATGCCCTTCCATAGTGCACTCTGGTACCAAGATCGTCACCTGGGATAAACTGGAGCACTTCCAGTGACTTCATTGGAGATATGCTGATTTACACCAGTTGAGGATCTGGCCCTAGGGTTTGGCAATATAGGTCTGTCTGTGTTGACTTAGAGAGACCTTTTTGTCAACCATTTTTTCCTTGATCCAAAGTGGATAAAGTCCTTTTGCTGATACAGCTGAAGTTACTCTAAGTAAAAAAAAAAAAATGTCCTCCTCAGATGTGGGAAACATCCAAGCTATAAAAGGTAAGAGGAGCCTTTCCTCAAACACACTGGCCCATATGGCCCCCGCCATCCCCTCTGTGTAGTGTGGAAGGGAGCAAATCTGCAGAAAACCCGAGTGAAAAGGTGCTTAAGGGGACTGTGCTCTCCTATGAGACCACAGCTAATGAGACCATTAAAAGAAAATAACATACATGGTGTTTAAAAATGCATATGAATGAATATGATAATTCTGATGGTAAATTGCTGTCAGTTATTTTTTCTTTTGATCACTTTAATTTCCTTTTAATTGCTTGCTCAATAATATCTAGAATACTACAGTTTCCTGCTAGCTGGAAGGTTTTTTTATAGATTTATTTTAGTCTTCTGTTTTCTGATTCTCTCCTAGGTCCTTTTATTTCCTGCTGAATTTCTCTAGGGAAACTAATATGATGGCACCAGGAAAATACGATCATTTATTATTAATCATTATTATTCAGAATCATGTTGTTTCTTTTTAATAGTCTCATCTCTTTCAAGTACATTTTTGTTCATTTTCTGTTGTTTTCCTCTCTGATTCTGGCTAGAACATGAAGAGATAATGCAAGTATTGAAACTGTTACACTTGTATTTTTATGTTTATTCTGGGTGGTGTTTTGAAAAGTGCCTAATCAACTTGGGTGCTTCTGAAAATTTTTGCACAGGGTGACTAAGGCTGATAAATGTGGGATTTTTTTGAGGTTTTCTCCAAAAGTCAAATGAATCCTCATTTTTTCATTTGTTGATGAAAATTCAACATTTTTTTTTTGACAAAAAAGGATTTTTTTTGTGTGAGAAACTTTCTCAAAAGGTTTTTCCATTAAAAAGTTCTACTAAAATGTTTTGACCAGTCTTAATTTTAAACTTCTGAGGTGCTGTTGAAAATCCCACCATGCATCTTCAATTTCATCTCTTGGTTTTGCTATATATATATAGTGAGTAGAGCAGGGAGTGAAATGGTTTTCCAGTCCCATGAACATTTTTGAGATTTTCAGAATTTTTTCCCATTCTGAATCAGGATGTGTGATGGGGCATCTGCCCCACACTGGTGGAAAAAGTGTTAAAAGCAGCCCTGGGAAGCCTGCACAGCAGACACCCAATCAGAGAGAGGCTGCAATGAGCAGCCTATCAGGGCAGAAGAGGCCAATATATAAAGAGAGCTGCAGGGCAGAGGGGGCACTTCCCTCTTGGGAGCCCAGGGAGAAAGGTCTGAGGGAAAGGTCCCTGAAGGTCTGAGGGACCCACCAGCACCCTGGACAGGACAGGACAGGACAGGACAGTGCTGGGCTGCATCAGTGGAGCAAGAGGGAGCTCCGGCCTGACTGAAAGACTGAAGCCTGTATACAGGGGCAGAGAAGGTGCTAGGGCTATGGGGACATGACACAGGGAAACGGAGGGTGGGGGTTGAAGGAGAAGATGCAGCATGTGGCTGCCACCTAGAGGGTCCTTGGGTCAGGACCTGGAGTAGTAGGTGGACCTGGGTCTCCTCCCCTCATCCCCACTTGCCACTGAGGGGAGTGGCCAGTGAAGGGCTGCAGTTTGCCATTGACGCAGGGGCTAGAACCTTGGGCTGCAGTCGGCCACGGAAATGAGTGGCTGGCCAGAGGACTGCTGCTCCCCTAGAAAGGCAGGAGAATGGAATGGAGCACGGCCGGAGGGGTGTGTCCTGAAGAGGACACTGTGATCCTTGAGGTGACGCAGGTCCAGAGAAGAAGTGATGGCAGGCGAGACACCACTGGAGGAGGGCACCCTGCAAAAAGACTGAGCTAATTCCCAGAACGACCAGCAGGAGATGCCACAGTGGTGAGTTCCACCTCGTTACAGGATGAAAAGTTAAAATTTTGAAAAAGTTTATGAATAGAAAATCCGAAAAAGATTGTAGTTCAGATCAATTGAAACATTTTGTTTCAATAACTTTGAATTGTTTTATTTCAATTTCAACCATTTTACTTAAATTATTAAATTAATCATTTCAAAATGGAAAATAAAAAAATTTCATTTCAGAAATGTCAAAATTGGATGTTTTAACAGCTTTGAAACTTTTTTCCAAAATGTTTTTGTCTAGAGAAATTCATCAAAACCAGCTCTTTCCTGTGAAATTTTTCTTTTGATGAACCAGTGTTTTTGATGAAAAAATGTTTCATCAAAAAATTAATGTGCACATCTAATTGTGAGAAGCTACAGCACTTACGTTTATGTGATTCAGTAGGAAAGAAACATAAGTTTCAGTTAAAATTGCCATGTGCAGTTCAGAGATGTGCCCTTAAACACAACCTTAAAAAACCTCAGTCATTAAAAAGAACATGAACCACAAGCTAAGTCTACATAAGCAATTCTGATGGCAACCTTAGCACTCAATTGGTGTACACAGACCATTAAACAGAACCATTCCCAGTGAGGGTTGTTTATCAGAAGCTGGGAATGGGGGATGGGGGATGGGTCACTTGCTGATTCCCTGTTCTGTTCATTCCCTCTGGGGCACCTGGCATTGGCTACTGTTGAGAGACAGAATACTGGGCTGGATGGACCTTTGGTCTGGCCCAGTGTGGCCATGTCAGGGTTCCCTCCCCACTCTGAACTCTAGGGTACAGACCTGAGGACCCCCTAAGCTTATTTCTACCAATTTAGGTTAAAAACTCCGCAAGGCACAAATTCTCCCTTGTACCTTGGATTAGGTAAATGCTGCCACCACCAAGTGATTAAACAAAACTGAGGGAAAGGACCACTTGGAGTTCCTACTCTCCCATAATATCCCCTCAAGCCCTACACCCCCTTTCCTGGGGAGGCTTGAGAATAAACAAGATGAGCACAAACCAACCTTGGGGTTTTTTAGACCACTAAAAAACCCCAATCAGATTCTTAAAAAAACAGAAATTATTAGAAAGAAAAAGGGTTAAGAGCAGCACCTCTGTAAAATTAGAATGGAAGATAAACTCACAGGACAATCAGATTCAAAACACAGAGGATTTCCCTCTGGGCAAAACTTTAAAGTTACAAAAAGAAAACCAGGAATACACTTCCCTCTCAGCACAGAGAAAATCACAAGTCAAAATAAAAGTCCGCTAAGGCATTCCCTTGCTAGTACTTACTCATCTAATGGAGTTGGATTGCTTGGTTTCTTGGTCTGTCACCGGCAAGCGCACAGAACAGACAGACAAAGAACAGACAAAACAAAGCCTTTTTCCCCTCAGATTTGAAAGCATCTTATCCCCTTATTGGTCCTTTTGGTCAGGTGCCAGCCAGATTACCTGAGCTTCTTAACCCTTTACAGGTAAGAGGATTTTGTGCCTGTGGCCAGGAGGGATTTTATAGTACTGTATACAGGAAGGCTGTTACCCTTCCCTTTATATTTATGACAGGCCGTTCTTATGTGGGTCAAGGTTGAGGTGGGAGGTCAAGTTGAGGCCAGTTGATATAGTGTGAAGAGAAAGAAGCAGCCAAACACATATGTAACACAAACAGACCTTGGTTATTGGCGGGCAGGATTGAACCTGGGGCCTCTGGAGCTTACTGCATGAGCTAAAAGCCGTATAGCTGTTAGTTAAGGCTGTAGAGAAGACTCAGTTCTCTTGGTGTCTGTCTCTTGTGGTCTCAGTGCCACTAATTGGAACAGAACCCCACACCCAGGAGGCATGTGGGTTACATATAGAAAACTGAAAAGAACCAAAAATGCTTGGGAAGAGAGCAGAGAGAAGGCAGAAATAAAAGTCCCATAAGATGTGATGGGGAAACAATATAACAGTTCGGGGTTCAGGTGGATGGGTCTTGGAGAAAACCACTCCATGGTGACATCCACCCATGCTCTGGACAGTAAGAAGTTCCATTTCATTGATCCCAGTGCATGCTATCAGCTTTTCCCTGTGGCTGCTACAGTCAGGGGCGGCTCTAGGGATTTGGCTGCCCCAAGCACGGCAGGGGCGGCAGTTTGTCTGAGGAGGGTTGGCTGGTCCAGCTCACGCCTGCGGGAGGTCCGCCGAAGCTGCGAGACCAGCAGACCTTTCTTAGGCACGCCTGCAGGAGGTCCACTGAAGCTGCAGGACCAGCAGATCCTCCCCAGGCACGCCTGCAGGAGGTCCACTGAAGCCGGGAGACCAGTGGACCCTCCTCAGGCAAGCCGCTGGAGGCAGCCTGCCTGCTGCCCTCGCTGCGCTGGCAGAGCGCCCCTCGCGGCTTGCTGCCCCAAGCACGCGCTTGGTGTGCTGGGACCTGGAGCCGCCCCTGGCTACAGTGTGGTTCCCTACAGCCCCTGAGTCTTGCTCTGGTAGCAATGGAAGAGCAATAGAGCACACACCTTGGGCATTGCAGGGTGAAGGTTTATGTTCTCCAAGACTGGAGAGCCAGACTGTGAGGAGAAGGAGTGGGATGTAGAGTGGGCGATGGGGAGAGGCGGAGCATTGTTTATGAGGATGGCCCTCTCAGAATTGCTTGTGGGGCCTATCGAAAACTCATTACATTTCTGCAGAGAAGAGTCATATCAACTGTTACCTATTCACGTCGGACACAATACCTCCATCTCTCAGCCAAGTGTCTGCCCCAGACCTACCACAGCACCAACAAGCAGAACTGAGATCTAGCACCCACTGGAGTCAATAGGCGTCTTTCCATCAACTTTTGTGGGCTTTGACTCAGTCCCTGTGTGACCGTTTACATCATTGACTGCACTGTGTACCTTTAGCCAAGCCACTGACACATAACATGTCTTAACTTTATTCTTTATGCCATCGGCTGATACTCTGGAATCAAACATTATCAGAATATGAAGCTCTAAGCACACTTCTCTGAAACTGTCTGCTTCTATGCGATCCTTCCAGTGCTCCACGACGTGATGTGGAAGCACCGAACACATAACTGTGACACTGATATTTGTTGATTTCAAATGGCTGCTGAGGCCCTGTAATTCAAAGTGGTAACTTTCTCTTGTGATTACTAGAAACTCAGAACATTTTAAATACCTTGGATAACTAGATGACCCATGAAATGTAGTGAAAAAGACAAAGACGGTAGAGAGTGTGATATTTACAGGTCTATATATTTATGGTTATCATCTGTGGCGTCACTTTATAAATCTGGCAGTTTTCTTGATCTTCCTCTAAGTATTGTCATGTAATGTGTGGGTTCTCAGAACTTTTGAAAATCAGGCCATTTATTTAGGTGCCTAGATATGGATGTCAGAGCCCAACTGCATTCTGAAAATCTTTTGCAGACACTTTTATGTCATTTACAGAATTTTAGCTCAGCTGTATGCCTCCTAAGACGTATTCGGCTCAGAATAACCAAGTCGTCACTTAGATCGAGGAAACATATACATGCCTATTACTTATCAAATAGAATCCATACAGGAGATATCTCTGCTAGAAGAAAAACTTTGATTCGGGACCTGATAGCAATCTAGGCATACAGCTCTAATCCCCTCTTATTCCAGATGACCCTTCTGACTTCCCTTAGGCAGTAGAAATGAAAAGGTTGGTAACATACTTAACTTTGCTAACTATTCCCATGGGGAACATCTCAGATGTATGGGTGGCTGGTTAATAGTCTCAGCTCTTTGTTACTCTTCTAGGAGGTTTCATTGCATGAAGCCAGGTTTTTTCAGCTTGCAGGTTACCAATGGCTTGATTCTTCTCTATGCCTGCTTTTAGGCCAGTTTACACTGTAGTGCGTAAAGGAGCTTAGTGTCAGTGAGCGTCAGGCCACAGGTGTCTTGGGCTTTGGGATGCCAGGGGACTTTGGTGCATAGGGAAACAATTTATTGAAGGCTTCTCTTATCCAGGTTATTATACACTGCTCCTGTCTTCTGAGATATGACCCCAGTGAACCAGGGAAGAATCCCCAATTTAGACACACAGTCCATAGGAGGATCAGAGGAAAAGACCTGAGCGTGTTATCAAAATTCAGCCATCACTTCAAGTCACGTTCCGGGTTCATCTTTCAAACCAGTTCATATCTCTGGCTGCTTGGAACGAGCTGACCTTTCTGTGTTAGGCATGGCTAATATTAGGGAATGGATGGAAGCAAGACTTGCCTTTTTTAACCCTTATTCTGCAAGAACAGATATTATAGAAGCATTGCTCTTGGTTTCCTTAGATGTTTAAAAGACAGGATGTTTATCATCAAGTTTTCTTCTTACCAGCTGCTTTTTCGTCCACCGGCTGTAGGAGAATTTAGCGTAGTTTATTTTGTCCTTGACAAAATGCTCATTGGAGTTGCCCTGTCTTATGCAGACTCTCAGATTTCTTGCCCGTTTAAATGTTGTACAGTTCTAACACTTACTTGATGACTGATACTGTATTTAGTGTAACATACATTGTATTTATTCTTCCTAGTCTCTAAAGTTTTGGGCAAGTTTTCCAGTGTAACTCGCAGCCAATCCCCATTGTTAAAAAATTATGAGTTGATCCCTCCCAGAAATCATGAGGTAGATTTAAAACTCATGATCTTAGTAAATGAGAGGCGGTTCTTATTTGCCTTTTGGGTTTTGAACCGTAAGGCTGCCTTAGACTTATGTTGTGAAGCTTTTTGTTACAACCACGAGGGATAGAAACTTCGTTATTTAAAAATGAAAGCTGAGATTCTTGGGTATTCATGTGACTCCAGCAGCTGGGGCTTATGAAAAGCACCAATTATCACCAGAGCAGCCTGACTCCTTGCTGCCTCTGCACCATTTTATCCACTCTCCCCTGCCCCGCAACTATCAGTGCTGCGTTCAGGGCAGGCGTGGAGGTCTGTTCACGCTGCTGAGTATTGTATGCAGCTCCCTGCACTAGGGCTGACAGAACAATGCTTCTGAGTTTTCACTGTTTCTCTAGGCCTGATGGTTCATTGCTCTGCACTGTGTGCTCAGTGCAGAGTGAGTGCAAGACGTGACCGTCTTGGAGTGGTGTACACAATTGGCACTGGCATCAATGATAATGCAGGATGGAGAATCAGGCCCAGAGATGTCAGGGCATTTATTCCTGATTTACATCAATATAAGTGAGAAGAGATGCCCCACACTCCTGTCAGCATTGCTTAGCTAGCTCTTTGAGCTCTGCATGCTGCAATAATGCAAATGTATTGTAGATACACACAGTGGTTTATCCCTTCTCCAAGTCAGACTTGGATCATTCTATTTTATGCTGGTTCTTATACCGCCTTCATGACCTCAGGGTCTGATTGCCTTCCTGTTGGGCTTTAAGCGACGTGATTAACACCTGTCACATGTGATTTGTTTCCTCTCTTGTTCTCCCCTTGGAGGGAGAATAGTCTGTGCCGTGGAGTGTTTTGTTTTCATAGCATTTTCTGAACGTCCACACTGCTCTGTGTTACGTTGAAGAAGGCCAGGCACAGCAGTGCTCATTGCGCTTGGAGTGGAAGGTGGGGAGGTTTGTGATGGTCCCTTGTTTGTGAGGAGGTTCATTCCACAGTCTTTTAAGAGACGCCTTTAAAAATTCTCTCCCTCCTCCACACCCCAACTTTGAAAAAGCTTTGATTTATTACACGGTTGGTGTGTGTCTCCCAACTACCATCCCTTTGTGACCCTCTGCTTTTCTTCTGTCTTCGTTCCTTTTGAATTGTCTGTTCTGATTTCCTCATTGTGCTAGTGCCGCCTTCAGGGATTATGACTGTTTGCTCGTTAATCTCCAGTTATATCAGCACTTCATTTCTTCTCCAAACTTTGTTTCTTTCCCCACCATTTAAAAGGCGTCTCTGCTGCCGTCAAATTGCCACCGAATTAATTAATCACTTATTCGTGGTACTCTAGGATTCTCTTGCTGTCGTTTCTGAGCACCTGCCTCCAGGGCGTCCTCTAGGCTGTCATCCATCCCAGGTGGTTCATCCTTTCCCTAGGTAGGCCACCTGAGATCGGGGTGCTTGGTGCTGTACATACAGATCATGATGGCCGAGCTTATCATTTAAACCGACAAAAGAAGTACAGTTGTGTGGGTGGCACAGCCTCTCCTGTGCTGGCATTGCCTCTAGAAAGGGCTTCTTCATCCTGTCTGAGGATGAGCTGCTGTCTGGGGGCTGGGGAAGAGGAGTCTGACTCTCCTCCACGAGGAGTTGCTGAATGAAGAGGGCAGAGGGATAGCTCAGTGGTTTGAGCACCTGCCTACTAAACCCAGGGATATGCATTCAATCCTTGAGGGTGCCATTTAGGGATCTGGGGCAAAAATCTGTCTGGGGATTGGTCCTGCTTTGAGCAGGGGGGTTGGACTAGATGACCTCCTGAGGTCCCTTCCAACCCTGGTATTCTTAAAAAGAAGACCCATGAGCCGCCTTCATATTGAAGGGAATCAGCTATGTGCAGCACTGGGGTGTGTGAGCTAGGAGGATCTTGGGGAGAAGGGCTATGCTGGGGGGCAGAGGGGGCTGCAAGCATTTAGATGAATGTGGATGAGCATGCAGGCCAAGCCTTCATGCATCTTTTCAGGGTAACTCATCACCAGTGTCCTCTATGCGGGATCTAATCATGCTAGTCTCAGCTGGGAACCAGCCGCTGTGCCCCCCAGTGGAGTAAGAGGCTGTGTCAGAGCCTCTGTACTCCACTGCACGGCCTGTTTGTGTGTCAGTGCAAGGGAATGCCGTGTGCCACTGCTGTTAGTGGGAACTGTGGGCAGCATTTCTTGGGGTAGACAATATACACGCTGGTGCTACGCAGCAGAATTAAAGGTCTTGCCTGGCAAGGTGCTCTCAGTCAAGCAGGGTGAGGCTCTAGCATACATTTATTTTTAAGCAAAATCTACTGGTAACTAGCAGCCCACAAAACTGTATAACCCTGAAAACTATATAACCCCAACTTGTGTGTTTAAAGAACAGCGCGAACAGCCAGGAAAGAATATAGCGACAGTCAGGGATGGCATGCAGAATACGCCAAGTCCTACTGCTTGGAAGAAAGAAGCAATTGTATATACCTAATTAGCATACGTCAGGTGATTTGCATATAAAAGGCCACCTTATTGAATGGAGGCCACCTAGGGGATATGTTTTAATCACGAAAACCCCCAGATGCAAGCTCCCTGACGTATTTCACCATGAAGTCTCTTTACATTTGCAATCCGTTTGATCATCCAGGAGACAGAATGAGTTCTGTATAACTTCCCTTGCCAGGGTACTGATTCGAAGGGAGATATCCAACCAGTTAAAAAACGAGGTCACTCTTTTATATTACAGCTCACAGCAAAGAGAAAGGCCTTTGAGGGAGTATATGAAACTTGGGTGGTTTAAAATGTAGAAAACAGAATAATCAGTTTCCTAAAAATCGGATTGAGGTGTAGGAGACCATTTCTGGGAATCAGCTTCTCTTAAGCAGCGTAAACACGTACTGCATACTAGAGCCTGTGAAATGAGAGCAGACATCCTCCTTGCACTGTTATGAGGGTTAATAAGGAATTCCTCTTATTGGACTTCCTAGCTACTGCAAGAACCTGCAAGGAAGTTCACCAGTGTTTTGTTTTTCCCTGGTAATGATTCTCATTGTGACACTGATCCTGCTTCTACTTAAGTTTAGCTTCAATAGTAGCAGAGTTAAGAAGATCTGGACCTGATTCTTATTTACGCTGAGGTGCCTTTGCCCTGCCGTAGTGGAATACAGGGGGCTTAGTGTAAATGAGACTCAGGCCCTCTATGCCTGTAGTGCTACAACCCTTACTCGTGTTAGCAAATGGGACAAGATTGGACCTTTAGGTCTCCATTCGCCTTTGCCCTGGACTTGTGAAGTCATTGACATGGGCGCAATGTGTGTCTACAGTGCTCCCCTGCTGCACTGACCCTGAAGCCTTGTGCCAGTTCGTGCCAGTGGAGGAGTTGCACCACCCTGTGAGTCTGCTCTGCATTTACACCTGTGGAACTCAGCAGACCTTGGCCCAGAGAATTAATGTGCCCTTTGACCCTGGGCCCCTGGTATCTTTACAGCTCACCCACATGAACTTGGGTTTTTACTTGCTTTATGCACTGGGCGGGGTATATAAAGCTGAAGGCCAGAAGGGACCATTAGATCATCTCACCACCTGTATATCACAGGCCACTAAATTTCACTCAGATTCCCATATATTGAGCCCAAAGACTTTAGTGAGACCGAAATATTTCAAACTTCAGGAGACTAAACCGTTGTGTGTCCCAGGCAGAGAACAGGAGAGACTGAGGTCCTGCCAATGCCCGAGGCCCCTGCCATGGCAGGGAATGGATGAGGTGAGCCATGCCCAGGGGATCCCAGCAGGTCCATGCTGCAGCAGAAGGTGAAAACCCACAAGGTCTCTGCCAGTCTGACCTGGAGGAAATTCCTTCCTGGACCCAAATCGGGCCATGAGTTAGACATCCAGGCATCTCTGTACCACCTCGGAGCACTGGCCCACTCCTGTGCCATTGCGGTAAGTGAAAAGAAGAGGATGCAATGGCCAGTATCGTACTGGGGTCTTGCCAACACAGACTGCTCAGCATGCATTCCAGCTGGGATCTCTGCCCAGCCAGGCGTTCTCCTGTCCAGCTGTGTGATTTACTCCCCTTGCCAAAGGGGAGGATGGAGAGCAAAGAGTGATGGTGCCGAAAGCTCTGGGAATGCTCGCAGATCACTCTACTCCCATTTCTGGGTCACTTAACCCCCAAAGTAGCAGCATCTTGGTGCTTTACAGAAATGTTTCTTGATGAGAAGCTCTTTGAAACTGAGCACATCTGAATCTGTGCCCAGAGTAAGATTTGTACCCAGTCCAAGCCACCTCTCCAGATTCTACCATGCCCAGGCTTAAGCCATGCAAAAATAATAGTGAACCTGGCATAAGACTCTCCCAAAATCCCTGCCCCTACTTACACACCAACACAGTGGAGGTGGATGGGCTGGTAAAGAGGAGCCTGTTGCAGCATGTACAAGGCATAAGTCTCAGTTGCATTGAGTACTCTTTATCCCACTCTGGGAGCGGAAAGAAGTCTTAAAAGGGGTAGGAACAGGTGCCTGAGAATCCACCAACACAGGAGGGCACTGTGACTGGTGGACAGCTGCATAGGGATACTAAGATGACCCTACTCATAGCTTCTTGCATGGGGCGGTGAGCGGTAGAGATGGTGCATGGACAGAACACACTGTGCTACAGCTGTCCTCTGCTTCTCAGGGCCCACAGAGCACTAGAGGGAATGCAGCATAATTTAGAGCCCTGCCTGCACCCTAATCCAATGGAATATTAGACCTCAAAAGTCCGGCCCAACTCCATAGCCCCAAAGTGGTGGAGAGCACAAAATGACCACTCAAAAAAACACCAAAGGAGAGATCCACTGTCAACGACACCAGCCAATGACCTCAATCTCTCCATAAGACCCCACCGTCATCAGTATAGATGAAGTGAAGGAGGGTTTAGTCACAATGAAGAACGGGAAGGTGGCTGGCATCGCCCGGGAATTTCTTCATCAATTTCTTCCTCAGCTAGGCCCCAATGGCTGGCGAAACTGCACACCAACTCATGGAGTTGGATGCATCCCAAAAACATGGTGGGAAATGATGGTCATTGCCCTGCTCAAACCTGGTAAGCTGACCGATGACCCGGGAAGCTATAGGCTGATATCACTCCTGTGCATGACCGACAAACTCCTGGAACGTATCATCCTCCAGAGAAATCAACCCTTCTGTTGAGTCAATGATCCCTGAAGAATAAGTGGGACGCTGGCCTAAAAGCAGGGAGGGGGTAGCTAGGGGCTGTGCGCAGGCAGAGGATAGCTCAGGGTGGAGGAAGGGGGCAGTCTGGGGCTGTGTGCCAGGGTCCTGTGTGCCCCCCCTGCGGTCACTGCTCCCCCATGGCTGTTCCAGCCCCAGAGTCAGGTCCCTGTGCCCAGGTGGCTCTTACAGGCTGTGTGTGCAGCCACGGGGGGCTGGGAGCTGAGGAGCCCTGAAGTGGGGCCTGGAGCACCAGCAGCAGGCAGGAGCAGCATGACCGACCACTCCATGGCACTAATCAGTGCAGCAGTCGTCCCGGCCTCCAACCTTGCCAGGGAGCAGGGACTTGGCAGGGGGGAGAGGAGAAGGTGTGGGGGGGTCTATGGAGCTGCCCCCTGGGACTGCCCCGCTCTGGTTTAGGCCTTGCAGTTTGGAGGTGGGGGCAACATTTCCCGCAATGAGCAGCATAGTCCAGTAAACCCTAATTGCCGACTTCCTACAACCAGGCCCCTTCGAGCAACCTGGGCAGACGTTTCGGCGCCGCGCCTGGCAGCGGAGAAGTTTGGCTGTGGCTCGGGCACGGGCTGTTTTTTTGGCAGCATGCAGCCTGATACTCCTCGACTTGCTTCCTTCTCGTGAACTAAAAAACAAATGATTGATGCCAACATGCTGCCCCTCCATAACCCAGGATGAGGAGCTTGCTCGCGCCCCAGCGCTGCAGGGGGAAGAGGAGGTAAAAGGCAGTGACGCTGCTGCTCGGAGAGATTTACCTTGCCCACTCAGCCCATTTTTCCTTTTCGGCCTGCTTCTCAGCATCTGAAGCTGCTTGGGCAGGGGCATCACAGCAGGTTCTTGCTGCCTATGTCCCGGCGCAGATGGCATTTTTCATGAAACTGGCAAAATATCTTAGTGGACCCTCTGTTAGGGTGTTCAGACAGGTCTGATTGGGTGCGTTCTGCAGACTGTTTCGTTAAAAGAAAAAGTAGCGCTGGGTTTGATCCGGCTGGGTTCCCCAGGAATATTTACATGGTTGGGTTTGTTTTACATAAAGAAGGAAGGGCTTTTCGTTATTCTCGACAGTTGGAAGGGATTCTCTGATGGGAGGTTTTCAAATCAAGCTTAGTGTAAGTTCGCTGGTGTAACCTGAAGTAATTCCATGGCGGCCGACAGCCAGATCCTTAGCTGGTGTGAATCAGAGCTGGTCTAATGAGGCTACATCAGTATACACCCGCTGAGGATCTGGCCCCTTATTTTTAGGACTGCAGGAATGTATCGAATGTAGTGCTCATTGCTGTATTTGAAGGAGCTGACCCTGGTGGCCATTAGGAAGGGCCCGTTGACAGGAGCTAGTGGTGAATATTTGCTTTTGATTAGCCGGTAAAGATTTCAGAGCAGTCGGCGGTGAAACATTCCCGAGCAAACCCTCACTTCTGCCATTAGTCAGCTCTTGGCTAGTGTGACCTGGATCAAAACAGAAGGAGCGTCACTGGCACCCCTAGCAGCCCACTCAGCAAAGACTTGGGGCAACATCCCGCTTACTTAGCATTAGACAAAGCAAAGGACCCATGGACCAATGGAAAACAAGTGGTGAGGCAGGTGAGCTGGATTCAGTCCCTACGGGCTGGGTGACCTCAGGCAAGTCACTTTTCTGCCCTGTGCCTCAGTTTCCCCAGCTGTAAACTGGCGATAATAACGATCATGGCCTGGCTTTGAAAAGTGCCTTGAAATCTGTGGATGAAAAGAGCTAGACAAGAGCAGAAGTGACTCTGGTGGGAGGATGCCTGTTCCAGGCCGGAGCTGCTAGGACATTGAGTGATGCTCTGTGGCATATCTTGGTAGGGCCTAAGTATTTATGACTTTTACACATGCAGTGGGGCGCATTCAGTGATATCCATGACGCTCCTTGAGGTCAATAGGGCTGCAGGAGGGGCGGCGCAGGGGGATGGGGCCACAGTTTGGGCGCTGGTGCTTCTGCTGCTCCTGACCTGACTAAACCAAAACCTCTTGTATTTGCCTTCGAGCTTTCAGGAATGCACCATTCAGGTTATCACATCCCCACCTCCAGCTGTTGCATTCGGCTGACTCCTTTTTCAGGCCAACTTTCTTGCTTAAATGAACATCTCACTTAGCTCCGAGGGCTGAGAAATAGCCCCTTGGAGGTGCTGAAAACAAAGCCAGGGCTGCTCCACTGAGCTGGAGCAATTATAAGCTGCGACTTGCCAACCAGCCCAGCCCTCTTTCCCTCCCTTGCCTCTCAGTGGAGCACTGTCCAGGGGCAATGAGGCGCTACTTGCCAATGGTAAAGGAAATGAAGGGCACAGACAGGAACCATTTTAAAGAGAAAGGAGAGAGAGAAATACAGAGTGAGAGGCAGGTACACCATATCTGGGATGTAGGAGCATACTCTCTGTAGCCCACCTCATCGCAGTATCAGCGCGCATCACAACCTTCATTATATTTATTCTCACACCCCCTGGTGAGGCAGGGCTGTTATCTCTAGTGTACAGAGGGGAAACTGAGGCACAAAGAGGCTAAGTGATTTGCCCAAGGTCACACAGGAAGTCGGGTCAGAACAAGGAATAACCCAGGTCTCCCAAGACCTAGGCTTGTGCCCTGACCACTGGTGCCCTGTAGCTTCCCACGAACCTGCCTTTAGGACTTGCTCTGCTGTCGCTGCTTCCTTCAGGTTCCTCTGTCTACTGCCCAGCCCCAGCCTCTCTGTTCTGCTTTTTCCTTAGTCTTTCTCCTCACCCCAAGGGGATGTTGTGAAAGGGGCCGAAGTGAAAGCCTGAACCTCCAGGGTTGCCTGGGGAGCATCTCGACGGTGCAGCCCTGCAAACAAGTCCCAGTTGTCCTGAAAAGGCCCTCACCAGGGTTCAGAGATGGCGGTGGTGGAGCCACATCCCACGGTAACTGATTAGCCCTGGACCAGGAGACTGGAGGTGCGAGACCCATGTGTTTGCACCCTTAGTCTGAGCACAGAGGGCCTTGGAGGAAGCCGCTTGTATTGTTGCCCTCTCGTGCCCAGGAACGCCCGAGACAAACACAGCTTCGGTCAAATTCACAGAACGTCTTCCCCAAGTGTCAGTCAGGTGTGGCCATGGGGGACTAGCAAACCCCACGAGGAACCCCGGCAAATCTCTGCTGTACGTGCCTGTCCAGCACTAACTAGAAGGGAGTTTTAGTGATGCAGGCTGTGGGCAGCTCTCCGCTGGGAGCTGTGTGTTGAGCACCGGCTGATTGCGCACAACACTGTGCAGCCCCCTGGGATGATAAAAGTAATGGAGAGGGACTGGAGCCGAGCCCACATTTAGAGGTGAAAGGCTCCAGAGGCCATTACCAACAGAGGCAGGGAGTGGGTGCCAATGCACATGTGATAGTCTGTGATTAGGTTCCCTTAGCCCGCTCATTCTGTGGCTAAGTCAAAGTTTTTCTCCCAGGGCCCTGAGGGGACTAAATAGTGTTTCTAGAAAGGAAAAAAAAAAGAGTGTTGTACAATTTCCTGGTCTCCCTCCACCTCCTGGGGCCACAGTCAGCAGGGCTATCAACAGGCAGGTCCTGTCAGTTCCATAGCAGGTGGAACCTGCCTCCGGATGGTAGGGGGGAGCGTGGAAAGCAGGCAGCATTGACACCCTGAGGAGGTGAAAGGGAAGGCACAGTGGAAAAAGCAGCCTGCAGGAGCACAGAAGACAAAGCAAGTGTCACTTATTTCAGTGCACCCCCCGCCTTCTACCCCCAAAGGTTCTCTGGCATTTTTAAAGCGTGTCAGTAAAGTCTGTGATCATTCTGAATATTTGTAATCTAGGAGGTAGCACCCAGCTGAGATCAGGGCCCCAGTGTGATGTACAAACACAGAGCGAGACACCATCTCTGCCACGAAGAAAACAAGGTTACTCACCTTTGTAACTGTTGTTCTTCGAGATGTGTTGCTCATATCCATTCCAGTAGGTGTGTGCGCGCCGCGTGCACGTTCGTCGGAGACTTTTACCCTAGCAACACTCGGTGGGCCGGCAGGGCGCCCC